>NC_064762.1:20446415-20748603 GCF_011397635.1 Epinephelus fuscoguttatus
CTGCGTATCATGCCAAGGTTAAAAGGCAGCATTTCGTCTGTGTCTGATGCCACAATTCAGTGCCCAAGCCCCGGATTTCGACGACTTCGGAGTGAGACCGGGTTCATCCCATATGTCTTAGTCGGAAAATGCTTATTTCAGAAAAAGGCCTGATTTAATTCATTTGATTCAAACAGAATATGCTGTTTACATGACCCATCTCAAATTCATAATATTGTCACGCTTGGAATAAAAATGGTGCCTAAGTTACCACCTCTCTCTGTGTGGTGCCTTGAGCAGCCACCTGTGCCGCCTATAGGAACTGGTTACATAAGGAGAAAATGCAGTTTCATGAATTCATTCATTTTCCGTAACCACTTATCCTGTTGAGGGTCGTGGGGAGGCTGGAGCCTAATCCAGCTGACACTGGACAAGAGGCAGGTACACCCTGGACAGGTTGCCACACTATAGATGGTAAAAGAAAATACAATTATTTTGATGGGACTTTTTTTTTTTTTACCATGTTTCCATGTGCCTATCATTGTCTAGGAGGTGCAGAGGCAGCTGGAGAGCAGGGTAAATACAGTCAGAACTGTGTCACAGCATCAGCGCTACAGCTTATTGGTTCCTCACATATGTACACACTGTGCAAGGCGATGCAGGAGCGTACCCGCAGGTACAGTACATGCACACAAACAAATGCGGATTGATATGCATGTGAAGTATTGGAAATCAGGGGGAAATATAATGGGAATCCATATTTCTTACAGGCCAAAATGGAATACTGTGTTATGACTTGTATTCATGTTATAAAGAAATGTGTTTGCATTTAGACACAAATCTTCCTCACTCGACATTAGCTTCATTTATGGGCTGTTTCTGTTTTTCTTCCACTTTGGCAATGATGACAAAAACACCCAAGAGGAAAGTCTCTCTCCCCAGACACTCATCACCCAGAGAGAGGGAGGGAGGAAGAGAGAGCTCGTGGAAGGATCAATTTGTCTGCACAGGAAACTGTGTAATGTTAATCACAACTTTAATTTGGGCTGAATTAGCATTTTGATGAACTTGCGGGGCTGACTCGTGTACTCCATGCACCTTCAAACGCAGCGCACACAGAGGGAATGGCAGTGTGGTTAATTAACGCTCGCACACAGCAGATGGGCTCAGTGAAGGGCCCTGACAGAAAGAGACACAGGGAGCGAGGATTGATGGGAAAGAGTCACTGTTAATGGGAGGAAAAAGAACACAATATAAAACGTCCAACCATCACTCTCCAAATAAAGTGGCTGGTTCAAAACCGACAGCTAAAGAAGGCGGGGAGCACTAAATAATATTTCCGTCTTTTAGGGAAAACACAACACAAAGAGTCAGTAATAGCTTACAGAAAACACAACTGGCAAATCTTGGTCAAACATGCGGCCTGTTTACATATGCCCGACCGTTTCAATCTCGGAGCACAGAGTGTAACCCGACATGGTGCCTCCGTCTCATTGCTTTGTCACTCGTTCTCTGAAATCTTTTACTAACACGTTTAAAATCGGCTGTTTTTCATCTCTCTTTCCTCTTTTTAACATCTTGTTGCCATTTCCACAACTCCTCCTGATATTTCCACGCAGCCTCCTCTCCTCCACATATAGACACTATATCTCTGCCACCAGTCTCATTCCCAGTATATATGATCCTACATCTAATCAGGTTATTTGAATCTGTACTGGGGGGTGTATTAGTCCAGGATGAAGCTATTGTGAGCCTATAAAAGAAGAGATATGAGAGACAGACGAAGTGGAGGAGAGGATATAAATACAGGGGAGGATCTCCATGGCAGCGAAATTAAACTACTGAACATGGAAGACATGGTGAAGTCCGGTCAGTTGTAGTCAGACCAATGATCCTATGTCAGATTTTAGAGCCTACCAAACCATTTTCTTTTATACCATTGGTGTTCATTTTTGAAAAAGATACTCAATACTTAAACTTATCTGCAAGATAAAAAGCAAACTGCAAAAACTTGAATTTGTTGAGAATTGAGAATTTACAGTTTGATATAGTACTTCAGTTTGGAGCAGGGACTGTCCTTGTTGACGCATTTAAGCACTTGAGAAAAACCTGCCACTAAGTTATCGATCAGCAACTAAACATTTAACCTCCTGAGACCCTGTGTCCTTATATGAGGACATCGCATTTTGGGTTGACTTGACCTTATGCTCCCTTCTACTTAACTTAGACCTGCTGTTTTCATTCGTGGACACTTTTATGTGCCATCTAGTGGTAGTAAGAGCACACTACACTAATTCATGTAAAACAAGATGGCAGCCATCTTTGTGAATTCAGTCTGTCAACAAATTTGACCAATTTTAGCTACAGTAACAAACTAAGACAAAATGAATTAGGAAGTACTTGTTTGAGGACATTGGGACTTAATGATCATTGACAATGTTTAGCTTTTTATACTAATCGGTTACTACTGATCCCAAATAGGTAAGAGAATTTAAAAATGCATACCAGAAGTGTGGATCTATGGAGATTTATGCAAATAGATGACCAAAGAGTAACATTATTCTTTGCACGAATTCTATGATAGTTTATTGTTTTGGCATCCAGTTTTGATTTAGATCACAAATGTTTTTTGACATCCTATTTCCAAATGACAGCTCTCTAATCAATTCTTAGAAGCATGTCTAATAAAAATGTATTTAGTAAGGCCTGTGTATCATCCTGAGCAGTCTATTTATAGGTGTTGAGGAGTATGACTGCACGTGAAAAAAGTTGTTTAATGTCTTTTGTGGCTCTAGATGGAGATGTACAAAGTCTGATAAATAGCCTCAAGGGGGCTGTTTGAGTCAGCATCAGTTTGAGCTGAAGACTACAAAAATGAAAATTTAGAAATTTGGGGGTGTGGAGTTAGAGACAAGTGAGGTTACAAGACCTCTATAGCTTCTCATCTCTGCTTGAGGCTACATTATTACAAAAATAACAGACCAGATTCTGTGACCAAACTGTCGGCAATCGAGTTGTATTGTGAGTGATGTAGGCATCAGGTTTTGACAATGGAGAGAAATGTAATTAACAGAAAATAAAAATGTCTGGGTCTGCTGGTTGCTTTTGATCTTTTTTTTCATGAGTCTGAGTCTCAGTGTCAAATTGCACCGCTTAGGCAGTGGCTCCCTTTAGCGTCTGTGTGAGACTCACAGGGCTTTCCACCAACTCCAATGTAAACCCATCCGTGTCGTTATTAGACACTTAAAACAATGGACGCAGTTTAAAGCAATGGTTCCCAACTGTTATTAGTTCAAGGTCCACATACTTTAATGCATTCAACATCATATTTGCTTTTGGCCATGTCATCGGGCTAGTTTGCTGTCAAGCTGCGAGCATTTATACACACAGAGCTGGATTGGCGAGTTGATCCGAGGTGCCCAATTTTCCGCCTCGTAGGGTAGTCATATTGGCTTAACCGTTTTGGTTTAAAAAGAATGAGACGCCCTTCCGCAATGGGAGGGGCTGTTGAAGACTTGTGGGAGGAGCTGTTGATGGCGCCGCACGTGCGACCCACTGGCGGTGGACTAACAGGAAACAGCTGATAGCAGGAATAAGCGAGCAGCTAGTAGCAAGAGGGAAACGCAAACCTGACAGACACTGTAAAGATGAGTAACTGGGGAGACAAGGAAATGCCGCCCTCCTTGCCATTTGCCAAAAGGCCATTAACCATCAGATGACAGGAATGGTGAAGTATGGGCTGACTTACGAGAGAATCAGCGAAGGAATGACCAGCCACAGCTTCCCTCCTACGTCCATGTTTATGTCATGCGCTGAGCTACATGTTGTGTTACTTGCTCACGCCCCCCACTGCCCCGAAAAAGGCACATTCTGTATAAACAAAAATAGGTAGGTGGCATTTTGCTGCAATCCCCAATTTTGTTTTTATACGGCCAATGCTGAAAAAAGACTGACTGGACTTTCCTGCACATTTGCACAATTCCTATCTAAAAAGGGCTAAAGAAGCACAAGCCAGGAGAGACATTTTCAAATCCAACAAACTAAAGGTTAAAGGTGGGTGTTTTCTGGCAACATCCACGACTTTTTCCAAACCATAACCAACTAGTTTTGGAGTCTAAACCGAACTGCCAACCCCTTCTGCCTCAAGATAAAACACAAACAGCTGCCCCTGGTGTAATTTTAGTGACGCCCGGGGCTTCTGCCCAAGCAACAAAACAGCTGCAGTGTTTTTATTTTACTCTGAAAAAGCAATTATTGAAAGAAGAGAATCAAGTACTGAATCTTCAAACTTCAATCTGCTTGAATAAAGCCACTAGAGCTGGTGACAAGATATGCTTTTTCAAAGGCCTTCAAGTGCCTTGCTCAAGGGCACCGTGCTCAATCACTGACCCAGATCATGAAACAGAAACTCATTATAAGAGCTCATTAGATGAAATGGTGCATTATGTTCCTCACTCAGCGCCACTGACACCTTCATCCTCTCACCTCCTTTCCACCTTCTCCTGGAGTCCTTTCCCTAAATAACCTTCTCTAACCTGACCCCCTCCCTGCTTTTTTTTTCATGCTGGGGAGAATTTCAGGCCCGGCTTCCCACAGAGAAGCCAGATTTGTAAAAACACAATAAAAATGGAAAGATGGGTGAGACTCGGGTGGCGAGGGGAGGGAGGGGTTGGAAGGACAGCAAAGCGAGCTCCCCTGTTGTGATAGCCTGTGGTGGGGCATTAACAGGATGTCCGAGCAGGGTAAATCTTCTACCAGCCTATGAGCTTCTCCGAGCTCATACCCTTAGAAGGCTTCCCAATCCCTGACAGGCAGTGCAGAGGGGGCACTGATGATCGGCCTGATCTGCAGGTGCTGAATCTTCATTAAAGATTACGCTTTTATTTGTAAGAATGTTTTGTCTGTATGTAAATTAAAAAAAGAGATTTTAAGCATCGAATGAGACAAGAGCATGGATGGATTGCTGACTGGGCCTACTGGGAAGAGGCCCAGCCAATCTGGCCTTCACCTGTAAAATGTCACTCAAATTAACACGCACCAACTAGGATGAGTCAAAATGTCTACTAAGAGACATAAAATGACCAAAAAATACAGAAAATTACTACAAAGAGACACAAAACAACCAACAGGAGACACTAAATGACGAAAGGAAATAGACAAAATGACTACAAAGACACACAAAAAGACCACGAAGAGACAAATTGACCCCAAAATTATCTCAAAAGGACACAAAACAACCAAAAGGAGACACTACATGACCGAAAAAATACTGAAAATGACTAAAAAGACACACAAAAAAACCCACAAGGAGATATTAATGACCAAAAAATACAGGAAATGACTACAAAAATACACAAATGACCTCGAAGAAATGCAAAATGTCTGTTAAGTGGCACAAAATGACCAAGAAATACACAAAATTATCTCAAAGAGCCACTAAACAACAACAAGGAGACTCTAAATGACCAAATTATACAGAAATTACTACAAACAAGCACAAAACAACCAAAAGGAGACACTGAACAACCACAAGGAGACATTAATTAACCAAAAGGAGATACAAAACCACAAAATGATGCGTAACAAAGACACACAAAACAGCAACAACAACAAAAGAGGCAAAACCACCACACAGTCTGTGTGTCTTGCTCCGGTAGGAGAGGTTTTGGGGCCTTTTGCATTTCTGTGCCCAGAGGTCCCACCGTCTGGACAAGAGAGTTCGGTTTATCAGGATCCCCATTAGCTACTGTATTGCAGCAGCTATTCTTCCTGAGGTCCACTTTACATTTGCAACAGTGCACTCACATATAACACTTAACAAAATAACAGGACTCGACTAAAACATTAACAGAAAAATAACACAGCTCCTCGTAATACAATCATCAAGATATAGCCCATGCTTTTCCATGATTTCATTTGGACAGTAACCGCAAGTTTGGGGCTAAATTTTGTTCTGATTACCTGACAATGCTATGTTACTGTTATGTTAGACCAAGTGTTTACATAATACTATACAGTCACATTTGTATGTTTCCATACACACAACACGTGCCTTAAAGGAATAGTTCCTGGGAAAAACAAGAATTTTACCACGCATGGAATTGATTACAATGTATGGATCATAATATAGAGGTCACCTTTTCTAGTCATATGGAAAAAAGCTGGTTGTTTTTAAAGAAACATGCAATTCAAAACATTTGCATGAAGAAGACTGGACAAAATGACCAAACCGCAATGACCTATGACCTATGGATGGCTCCTGTAAAACACAGGAAGCAAATGAGACCCACTGATGAGAGGCTTGTGTTATTGTGTGCTTGTGTGAACTTCAGAGACCTGATAGGAATAGCTCTCTCAGACACATGACATGTGAGGGATGGAGTAACATGTTGCTTTAGAGGGAGAGCCTGAGCACCAGTCAGCATCTGGGGCGGTCCTCTAATTGCCAATTTGTTGCTTTTATCTGTCAGAGATGAGAAAATAATAGCAAGATATAACCGCGTATGGCTAATTTGAGTCCAGTAGAAACCATTTAGATAGACACACAGTCTCCCCTCACACACACACACACACACACACACCCCTACACGCACACAAGGAGGGAGACAGGGACAAGTCTGTTCCCAGGCAGCAGGAGAATCTCCAATTATGGCAGGATGCAGCATCAATTTAAGGGCTAATTATGTGCGTAATGAGCTCACCGCCATGCGTCCGCGCCCCCGTCACCGCGCCCGCCGCTCTAACCACCCCCACCCCCTCCTCCATCTGAGCGCCCGGCACCTAATTAAAAAACTACATGCGCCGCGGCGCTCTCATCTGATTCACACCATGGAAATTAATCCTCAGATAAACGTGTTTGACGGACACCAAACTATTGCAGGAGCCCTGGACGCGGCGCGCTGCGCTCTCAGCCGGGTGTAAACTGTTTTGCATTTGGCTTCTTCTTCTTCTTCTTTTTTTTTTTTTTTTTTTATTCAAAAAAATAAATAAAAAAAATAAGAAGGAGAAAATCCCAGCTCCGAAATAGCTCAAGACAAAACCGGGTTGAGATGATGAGAGGGTGAATTTTATGAGGAGGGAAAATTAGAAATATCATCCATCCCGGTGGTTTCCATGCGTAAAAACACGCAGTTAACCTCAGGATTTTAATTTCATATTTAAAGTTTAGGATCTAGATGTTTAAGAATATCCAACCATCCATTCTGTGCAGAGAAAATGTTATGAATCCAGAAAACAGGTCTCAGATCAGCACAGAAAAAGAGACAATACATATTTTAAAGCATTGCTATCATGCTGAAAAGCAGAGGTGGAGATTTAAGGCCTTTTATTAGACAGCTAGCAGCACATTTTATTTTT
Source organism: Epinephelus fuscoguttatus (assembly GCF_011397635.1). Lineage (NCBI taxonomy): Eukaryota > Metazoa > Chordata > Actinopteri > Perciformes > Serranidae > Epinephelus > Epinephelus fuscoguttatus. Next base: position 20,453,751 of record NC_064762.1, read on the forward strand.
TCCAAAGCAGTGACATCTTTTTATTCCCTCTGCTGCGATTACTCGTCACCAAAACCTGCACCTACTATCTATACTTCACCAGATATTTAAGGAAATGCATTTTATACCAGTGAATAATGACAAATACAGTGTGCAAATTATGAAACTTGGATTAATTTGTATTTAAATCCATGTTATATGAGCAGGAAACTCTGGTTTTGACGGTTAAACTGGTGGAAATTGATTTATGAATGCGTGTTTTAATTGTGGGAATGGATTAAGGTTGTATTTTTCTCTGGGATAAAAATAATGTTTGTTTTATTTTTGGAGATTCCCCTTAAAATAATCAGCAGCTGCAGGTCTTTGCTGTTTATCATTGAGCCCCTCACCTGCACAACATTCCCTCTCTGCTGCTCTGCTCCTATTTTATGCGGATTTATCTATTTATTTCAGCTTGATCCGTGATCTCCACGCTAAAGACAAAAACACAACAAGATCACATCTAAGCTCACTTCGGGCACGGCCAAGTGCCGCGCATACCTTGCCGTAACCGAGTTGACGCCCACGGCGAGAGTCCAATCGCGAGATGACTTTCGGCGCTCCCGTCCAATCAGAGCGAGGCGGGCGCACGGTGGGCGGGTCCCGAGCAGCTCCAGAGAGGGACATTGAGATAGTTGAGGAGAGGAGGCTTGTTGGGCACGAATGCCACTCGTTGCGCGTCCTTATAATTTGGAGAGGTGTATGCAGCGCACGGCCCGTTCGCCTTTCCAGGTGGAAATCCAGGAGGAGCTGAGACCAAACTTAACTGGGACGACTGGTGAACCCGGTTCAGGACAGGTGAAATTCCCAGCAGGCTGCCTGTAAGGCCACAGGATCGATTCAGATGTAGGAAAATGCAGTGTATCTCAGCGCGGGTAGGAATACTGCAAATATATCTGCCTTAACAAAGTCTGTCTGCTTGTGTCGGATATTAAAAAATGTTATTTTCTTAAAACAAGTAAAAAAAAAAATCGGACAGCGAGGTGAGATTGTGTCTCGGGTAGTTTTTTTTCCAAGCGCAGCTGCTCACGTTTCAGGAACTGTGTTGGAGCAAATGACATTTCCTGCTGCAGTGATCAGCAACACGATGCTTTGTTTTATTATTATTCCCGAAGTGCCAGAAAATCCTGAATTATTTCACCTCAGTGGAAGTTTAAATGATGTAGGGTAAATATAGGAGGGTAAAATGGCTTTAGATGGAGATGTTTGCAGTGCGCACTCCTCCAGATTTTTATTCTTATTTCTAACCAGTTGGTTGAGCTTGTTTTATAAAAGTAAAGCTTATATATTATAGCATGAAATTATATGATGCAGTGAATTATGAGTGTCTGCCATTGCATTGAATTGCTGCTGCTGCTCCGTTATTAGGCTATTAAATAGGTTTTATTGTGGCCTTTGTGATGCTGCTGCTACAAGCAAACATACCCAAGTGTTAGTCTTCTTCTTTAAATTATATTTTTGTTTTGATACATGATTGATGTGTGAATTAATCTACAGCGCTGTTGCTCCACTCCATCTGACACGCAGGCCTGCATCAGGTTTACATCAAAATAACACAACAGACAGTTGCATCATGTGCGTTGTTATTGCGCAAACGTCTGGAGATCAAAATGCAAAATGCTGCTTTTTTAAAATATGGAAATAATGTGTTTTTCTGTGTGTGTGTGTGTGTGTGTGTGTTGCAGGTCATGGGTGAGATCACGCACAGGCACCGTGGAGGTTTAACTGCGACCAGTTGAAGAATCTCAGGAGTTAAAAAAGAGGATATCCAAACGATTTTCTTGGATTCGACTGCTTATATAAGACGTCAGATTCTTTTTTTTCCAACTGATAAAAATCTGCAATGACAAGGAGTCGGAGTGGAGAGGAATCAGTGGAAGAGCTGATGTGAATGCCCACCGTCTCAGGCGAGGAAGGATACAGTGAAAAGGCGCCGAGATGAAGGAGAAATCCAAAACGGCTGCAAGGACTAGACGGGAAAAGGAGAACAGTGAATTTTACGAACTGGCCAAAATGTTGCCTTTACCGTCGGCCATCACCTCCCAGCTGGACAAAGCCTCCATTATAAGACTGACAACCAGTTACCTGAAGATGCGAATTGTTTTCCCTCAGGGTGAGCTAAACCACAGTGAACAAAAGGGGGGAATATTAGGGATAAAACGCAGCATAATTAATATAAATCCACTGCTCCGTTAGTGTGTTATAATTTAATACACGTGTGTTTAAGTTGAGGCGTGCAACTTTGCAAATAAATCATAATTTCTAATAATACCAGGAGCCAGTTTAACACTGCAGCAATGCCATGGCTTTAAAAATAAAAATGAATGTAATATTCTTAATAACCCCGCGCTCACACGCACACACTCCAAGCCACACAGAAATATTACAGGAACATTATTTTTTTCCCCGCCGATCTACAGGGAGTCTTTACAAATGGATTATGCTCGTTTTTAATTCAGCGTGTCCAAAGGAGACGATCTGCCACCATCTTTTATAGAGGTCTCCGCAGGCTGCTTGGACTGCGTGACTGAGAACAAGACGTAGCAATTAGAACATAAAAAAAGGCCCTGCACGGCTTCTAATCACCTAAAGCCATGTAAGCAGGAGGCGCACACGCACACACACACACGCACACACACGCACACACACAATCACACACGTATAAGAAAAAAAGCGACTAATGATCTCCCATGAAATCTAATCAGAGGTGCTGCCATAGTAACATGCAGGTAGAGTCATATTGTAGTCTCATAACATGCAACACAAACATGATTTTTAAAAACTACAGAAGTCATATTTTTTATTTACGCAGCAGTGTTTTTAAAAGTGTGTGTCCATCCTTCGAGAACACCTTTTTATTTATTTTATTTTTCTATTGTGGGTCACATTTCCACATCCTCTCATCTGCCCTGGTTGATATTACACCACATGTCCGACAGCGCGGAGCTACTTTCATTTTCATTTCCTAATTTACTGCTGCAACCCGAGCTCCGTGAGATTCCTCCTGAAACTGAATGAATTTCAATGAGCACTTGCTTTGTTCCACTCACACTGAAAACAGTTTCCAACACTGAGGGACCCAAAATAAAACATGGAAAAAGATGAACATGTGTGTGTGTGTGTGTGTGTGTGTGTTTACAGGGAGGCATTAAAATCCTGCATTTTTTAATAATAAAAATAATAAAGTAATATTTTGTAGGGCATCATTAGGAATTAAAATATCACCCTGCTGTTTAGGTGACATCATCCCTGCAGACTGGGGGACTGTACCGCGCGTGCACCTTGTAAACACCAACAGATCATGGCGCGTGTGCAACATGTGACGGACAGGATGAGACTCTGTAAATGCTTTAACACTAAATAGGCCTTTTTAGCAGGCACGCCTCTGGCTGGAGGGTGTGTGTGTGTGTGTGTGTGTGTGTGTGTGTGTGTGTGTGTGTGTGTGTGTGTGTGTGTGTGTGCTACCGTTTCCAGTAGCCTAACTGTAATAATAGCACTACCACTTACAATAATAATAATGAAGAAATATGACATTGCATTTTACCAGTATCGATTTAAAAGGAGAAACACACACACACACACACACACACACACACACACACACACACACACACACACACACACACACTTTCTCTCTCTCTCTCTCTCACACACACACACACACACGCACACACACAGTGTCACACAGCAGCCAAACAGCATTATTTCCCTCTCTCCAGGTTTGGGTGAGGCGTGGGGTCACGCAAGTCGAACAAGATCTTTGGACAATATTGGACGAGAGCTGGGATCTCATTTACTGCAGGTATATTATTATTTTTATTATAATACTTGCATTATTAACTGTTAAATATCTGCACCAGAGGAATATGATCGTGTGGCATATTTTTTGGAGAGGTAACTGTGCGCTGTTTATTCGCAGACGTTGGACGGATTCATCTTTGTCGTGGCTCCAGATGGGAAAATAATGTACATTTCAGAGACAGCGTCGGTCCATTTAGGACTGTCTCAGGTCCGTTTGCGCCGTCAGATATTTAGATTTAATTTAATACAGATGGAGACCGTGTTAAATCACCATCCCTGTGTGTACCTGTTAATTACATGAGTTACTCTCAACAGGTAGAGTTGACTGGGAACAGTATTTATGAATATGTCCATCCTGCCGACCACGACGAGATGACAGCTGTGCTGACGCCACATCAGCCTTATCACTCGCATTTCGTCCAAGGTAAAATATATTTGCTGTTTAAAGCTTCCAAAAAATATGTCGCTCATATTCAATTGAATTAAATCTCGCTGTGTCTGGAGGGAGCAAACAAATGCAACACAGACGCATATTCACTCTGCACAAATGTGTTAGTCTTTACGCGTAGTGTTCCTGCAGGATGCATTTTGCAACAGTAATATCGCTTTGGATTTTTTATATATATGCAACATAAATAATGCATTTAATTTAATATTTTTTTTTTTTTACATTATTATTAAAAATGCAGTGCGTCATGTTGACGCAGGAGATTCTGTTTTTTAAATATGCAGACGCAGCGACAGCTTGTGGTGTTTTTTTTCTCCTATGTTTCTGAGGAAATTCGGATTTCATAATCGCCCAGGTTAAAATGTTTTCCTTCCCTCAGAGTATGAAGCGGAGCGCTCTTTCTTTCTGCGGATGAAATGTGTGCTGGCAAAACGAAACGCAGGCCTCACCAGCGGTGGATACAAGGTAGGCTGTGACGCTCTGTCACCGGTCTGTGATGTTTAATTTACTCTTTATTAATTACTATAATAATGACTTTCAATAATAAATGAATGCAATAATTTAGTGACAAAATGCGCGACCAATATTCAAATCAATATTCATGTAATATTGTGTTATAAGGACTGAAGCACAGAGGAGGAGATTTAATATTCTTTAGTATTTCTGTGATATTTTAATTTTGTATTTCTGGTCAGCAGCATATAAATGATGCTTCAGAAATGCAGCATATTAACCGTGTTAAATAATTAACTATAATTCTGAATAAAGGGACATTTCAGGATTTTCTTCTATGAATGTAATTTTTGTTTTTCTCTGCTGCACCACAGGTGATCCACTGCAGTGGCTACCTGAAGATCCGTCAGTACAGTCTGGACATGTCCCCCTTTGAGGGCTGCTACCAGAACGTGGGTCTGGTGGCTGTGGGTCACTCGCTGCCGCCCAGCGCTGTGACTGAGATCAAACTGCACAGCAACATGTTCATGTTCAGAGCCAGTTTGGACATGAAGCTCATCTTCCTGGACTCCAGGTAACACAGTCAGTTTGCTGTAAATTCTCTTGAGGTGTTTTCTGTCTAATCAGATGTTTCTGTTTATGTGTGTGTGCTCACTGTAAAGCATGTTTTGCATTAGGAAGATTAAATGAGTTTGGGAAACTACTAAACATTTTAGCTTTAAACACAAGCAATACAGATAAATCTGAAGTATCCCCTGGCAGAGGTGGATCTACCAGGGTGGCACAGGATGGCACAAAACCCAAATATTCACTGGTGTTTACAAGTGTTTCCTGACTGCCTGCAACATCACTGAAACTGCTCAATCTGCATGTCCTAATTGTAAATCAGTTATGCAAGCAACATACAACAGCACCCAGTTTAAAAGGCACAACACCCTCACGACATTTTTAATCAGCATTACTGGATAAATACTGGATATCATGGACTGCTTAATATTGTCTTCAAATCTCTACCTTGGAGCTACTTTAAATTTTATTTTTAAAAATGTTCTGGACAGATTTTAGACTAAGTAATGGGCAAAAAAGACATGTATGTATTTTTTTTAATTGGGAAAAAAAGCAATTTTATTGATTTCATATGCCACATTTTGGTATTTCTATTCAGTGCTTTAGTCATGTGCAACTGTAATGTTGTTTTTGAGTTTAAATATCTTTATTTGGAGGCTTTTCCAAGCAAATATTAACACACATGATTGTTTGCAATTAAATCAGCATGCATATATTTCTACCACCCCATGAATATTTCTCCAGATCTGCCCCTGATCCCTGGATCACTCTGCATATTTAAAAAAAACAAAAAAAACAACAACTTTCTAATCCCTCTCCAGGGTGGCAGAGCTGACAGGTTACGAGCCCCAGGACCTGATCGAGAAAACCCTGTACCATCATGTCCACAGCTGTGACACCTTCCACCTCCGCTGTGCACACCACCTCTGTGAGTTACAGGCCTGCCGCTATTATGCTTTTACTGCAGGTTGGCTGACCTTCTTTTGTCACAATAACTGCTCAGGCAACCTGCTGTAGACAATGACAAACACACACACACACACACACACACACACACACACACACACACACACACACACGTTGTTAAGCGTGTTAATCTCTGTCTTCTGTCTAATTCTTTTATCTCCTTCAGTGCTGGTAAAAGGCCAAGTCACCACTAAGTATTATCGTTTCCTGGCGAAGCACGGCGGCTGGGTCTGGGTCCAGAGTTACGCCACAATTGTCCACAACAGCCGGTCCTCGAGACCTCACTGTATAGTCAGCGTCAACTACGTCCTCACGTGAGTCTCACTTTATACTCCTAAAACTTCTCTTAAGAGACTTGCTTTCAAGAAACAGATTTAAGAATAAAATATATTTACAATATTTTCTTGAGATGTTTGTTGATGGAAAACTGGTTGCAATCTTTCATTTGTAATTATGAGTCATGCATGCCAGATAATAAGATGTTACATTTATCGCATTTTGGACTGAAATCCCTAAAATCAGAGCTACATAAACAAGCTGTAAGAGGCTATGCTGGGCTAAAAAGCAGCTGCATTTTAATGGTGTTTGCAGAGGGAGGAGCATTGATTATTTAACTAGATTAAGTAAAAATCATATCATACACTTTTATGATCCATGCTCGAAGCTCACTCTATGATATGACGGGTCTTTGTCTCTGGGAGAAATCCTTCTCTTTATCCCTCTGTAGCCTCTCTGTACAAATCCACCAAACACCGCGGCTGCAGGGCTCAGGCAGTTGTGTGTTATGAGAGCACAAAGCACACTAAGGCCCTTTGAGACAACAAGACAAACACCAGGGTTCAACCCCATCAAAAAACCTCTACTGTCACCATCGATCTGCGGTCCAAGGAAAGCAAAATCGATCAAACGGTGAACTAGGAATCAATAGCTATCTCATAGCTGTAGCACATGTTGGATTTTCCTCGTTAGGTTTGGTTGATCCACATGTGGCTTTTCCGTGTGTGTGCGTGCGCGTGTCCTTCTGTGTGCCCGTAACAGGGTGTTTGCGCGAGCCCCTACGTGCGTGCATGCATATGGCTGCACTCTACGTATCGATTTCTCCTGATGCAGCAAGAAGAAAACAAAGTAACTACATTAAAATGACAGTGCATTTCCAATCGCATAATTAGCTCTAACGCCCAAGTATCCCAAAGCTCACATGCAGCAAAGAGCACAGAAAAAGGCACCTACATTAAAAAAACAAACAGCAATTCAATCACCTTGCCCCCACAGCATTTTAACCCAACAAGAATCCATTAATAAATCATGTTTGGAGGTTGGCTGGTGGCGTATTTCAGACATGAGGTGCTCTGACATTGACCCTGAGGTGGAATTCGGCTAACACAGCTGAGTTTGCACAAAGGCCCAACATTATTGGCTCAGACATAAGTCATCCAGGGCACAGATAGGATGCAGAACCAGCCACCGCAACTATACCTGCAAGAGCAAATAACACTCACACTGTGTACTGGCTATCCAAACACAGCCTTTCCCCTAAGGTGTTGTACATAAAGAATGGGTCATATTTAGAGTCATATTAAAGAGGCTGGCTGTGCAGGGTCAGGGATGGGCCACAGGGTTTAAAATGCCAGGCAGCTGCTATTACATACTGTTGATGTGATAAGTTAAGAATAGGCTCATGTTTGCTGAACACTTGACACAGGAGCCTTTTCACTCCCTCGACAGCGACACTTGGATTGAGTTCAGCCACAGGACAGTGGGTTAAAATGTCAAAGATGGTGCACGAGCTGCATGCACACATACAAGTAAAATCTGCCTGCATAGAACAAAAAATGTTTTCTAATAAGCTGCTTGCAGAGGAAATCCAATGCAGAGATGGTGTACATGCACATGCGTGTGTCCATGTGTGCACACTTACTCATGTTGTTTTCTAGCTTGTTTCTGGCAATGGTGGTACGGCAGAAAAGAATGATTAACTTCCTTCGTGGTGTCTGTTATGTTTCTCAGAAGTGGGAGGACTTAATCTTTTGAACTTATCTTAAACGTTGTTTTCACTTCTCATAGTCCTCACATCGCTCATGGTATAAAAAGTGTGTTTGCAAAATAAGTCTCTGTAGTTATCTATGTTCAATATTGGCCAAGACGTCTGCTGCAGACTAATTACTGATTATGTCACTTGGTGCAACACCACTGCCGAGACTGTATAAGAAAGAAAGAAGGTGCCCAGATTACATATGGAAAGTGTTAGCCTAAATGTTTAAGAAGCTTTGAATTGATCTGGAAAACCTGGAGGGGAAGGGTGAACAACACTATGCCCTCCCTTAAGATGCTCAGTGGCTCGCAGCAGGAAGTGCATTAAAATATTTGAACCAAAGCAAAGTTAAGATTAGATTTTCAACCAGTTTTGTATCTTAACAATGTGGCTAGTGTGTGTACATGAGCTGTGAAACTCCCCTCCATCTTGCCAGATCTATCTGCTCATCCCTCAGCTCAACTCTGCCGGATGATGCATTTCGCGTCGTCTGGATTTTCGCTGGCTCTAGGGTTGTTGCTCAAACTACAGACTGTACTTCTGCATTTTCAAATGCCTTCCACCACAAACACAATCACTATAGAAGTGGATCAAGAAAGAGACCCACCCTCTCTCTCAAACGCAGATCAAACCGTAAAACTAGGCTTTGCTGAGCAAATATGAACCAAGATTCTTTTACTGTATTGCGTATTGCTCACATAGAATGTGTAAGAAACACATTTTAGTGCACTGTTTGGCTGTAATATGAGAATTTTTTAACAGGAAGTGGATGCCACACTGTTTCCTGTATTGTAAAAACACTAGGCTAATAAAACTGAGATCAAACTGTCAAACTAAGCAGTGCTGATCAAGTACGAAGATTCTTTTACTTTGCTGCCTGTTTCTGGCCTAAAATGTTTTCAAAAACATATTTTAGTGCACTGTTTGGCTGTAATATGAGAATTTTTGAACAGGAAGTGGGCGCCATACTGTTTTCTGTTTTGTAAAAATGGAGACGGTAAAAAATGCAGCACTGATCAAATATAAACAAAGATTCTGTTACTGTGTTGCCTATTTCTTGCCTAAAATGTTTGCAGAAACCGTTTAACTGTAGTTCAAGATCGTTTGTTACCAGCCGGCCACCATATTGTTTCCTGTGTCATTCACCGGCGGAAGCGTTTACTGGTCTGGTGCAGCACAGTGCATTCTGGTAGTTGTAGGTTTGCTACCTCTTGAGCAAAAGCAAATGTCACAGCCAATTTCTCTGTTTTCTCTAAACATGTGGCACCAATTTCAAGTATTTGCATTTTTCTACTTCATACACAGCCCAGTTTTATGAAAAGACCATCTCTCCAGCAGTGAAATACTTCTTTAGAGAGTCTACAGTGACACTAGCAGTTATGTAAGGTTGTAGGCTACTTATTGCTAACATCTCGTTTAGTGAGTTAGCATGCTTTTTAATGAGCACTTGTCACAAGTGCAGCTGGAACAGATGGGAATTTAAATTTAGTCATAAACCAACATAATAGACAAATTAAGACTTGATGATGGGGGAACAAAATGAAAAGCCAGTGTATTACTAAAGTTATTAGAAAGTATCCTGAGGGGGAAATGAATGAAGCAATCCATGCGACAGTTGTCAAGATATTTTAGTTTCAACCAAAGTGAAGGAATGACTGCTATTCCTAGAGTTGCTGGCATGGCTAAAGAGTCACAACCTGGATAAATATGGGTTCAATCTTTTTTTTGTTTATCTCTAACATGTATTTTGTTTGTGTCAAAAGGGATACTGAGTATAAGGGAATGCAGCTGTCTTTGGACCAAATGAGCCCCACCAAGCCAGCCTTCCCCTACGCCGACAGTCACAGTGAAGACAGGAAGAGCACCAAGTCACGTCTGACCCAGGCCAAGGCTAAAGCCAGAGTGTCACCCTACCCACAGGTAATAAACAGCCTATTTTATCCAGCTAAATCCAGACAGAAGACTCGCTGAAGGCTTAATTGATATCAAGAGGTTCACAAACTCTGAAAAAAAAAAATATTGTCTTGTTTCTGTCAGCAGTTTTCAGCTTTCAATCCAGAACGCTCAGAGTCGGACCAGGACAGCCAGTGGGGAGGGAGCCCGCTGACAGACTCTGCATCTCCTCAGCTGCTGGATCCCGGCGAGGCTGCAGAGGCATCTTGCGCCTACCGACTGTATCCAGACTCAGGCTCCCTGTGCTACGGCCTGGGTCTGTCAGAAGACGATCTCGCTCATGCCCAAACGCATCCTCACACCACCACCTGTGACCGGGTGCGATGCCAGAGCGGCCGCTACTTCCTCGGAACCCCCCAGTCGGGAAGAGAGGTATGGTGGGACGCCACGCGCTCTGTGCTCTCGCTGCCAAAATCGTCCGTGGAGAACAGCGAGGGCTACGAAATCACATCCTACCATGGAGCCATTCACGGTGAGGTGTTAGGGTTGAGACCGCAACCATCTGTCTCTGAAAATAGCACTGGCCTAACTTCTCCTGGTAGCTGTTTTCCAAATGTTATTATGGGACATGCTAAGTTGTTTACGGCGTCTCTTGCCAGTGTGCCGATTGCTACCATCTGTTCAAAAATTGCCTGCAATTGAAAGCCAAGTTATTTCACATTTCACATCCTCAAACAGGGAAACAACCCCCACTGTGCTTGTGCCAAGACATTCAGTCTAACAGACCATGGTTCTGTACACATTTAAAAAAGAACTTCACACATTACACCGGCAACTTCAGCAACTGGCACTTAAAATATATGAGAATTATAGGACACAGATCATCGCACACTTTGTAAATGTAGACAAAGAGGATCAAATTACTCATTAACATACTGTCATTCATTGATTCCACTGTTTTGAAATGTGGCCTTTGAACTCTCCTTACAGGACGGGGCCACTGGGATGAAGACAGTGTAGTGAGTTCACCCGATGGAGGCGGGTCCACCAGTGATTCGGGTGAACGTTACCATGGTGACCACTTCCGGGCAACCCCTCGAGAGCCCAGCAAGATGGAGACCCTGATCCGAGCCACGCAGCAGATGATCAAAGAGGAAGAGAGCCGTCTGCAGCAGCACAAGTCGCCGTTGGATGTCTCAGGCCTCGCCAAAGCTCACAGCCCGTGCTTCACCTCTTCTCTGTCCCACCACTCCCAGCTCACCATGCCCAGCGTGGTGTGCCGCGGCCCGGGAGCCCCCAGCATCGACCTCCCCTCTGAACGCCTCCATCATCGGGACAGCGTCAAAGTGCTCGGTCCGCACGACAACGACGAAAACACAACCAGCCCAGCGTCTCTGTCTCGTCTCAGCAGCCCCAGCTCTGACGGCCTCCCCAGGTCGGGCCTCTCCCTCACCAAAGACTACATGCAGACGGATCTGTCCCCACACCCTCCACAGCCTCAAGGGAGCCCGCTGCTCTATCAGGCCCAGGAGAGGCAGCCACTGGACAGGCAAGCAGCCTATGCTTTGACTGGATACTCCCTGGAGCACCTGTATGACCCGGAAAACCTGAGGAGTTACTCGGGCCTGGCCTGTGGAGGAGTCCAGTATGACGTGGCGTCCCATGTGAGGATGCAGGCCGAGCAGATGCAGGGACACAAGGCCACCTCAGTTATCATAACCAATGGGAGCTGACGATATCTGGTGCAGATAGGTCCTGTTCTCTAGATGAGGATGCTACAGTAAGGTGGTGCTTCATGCACATGCAAACACTGACCAAGTGCTTGATACAAACAGCCGGACAATTAAAAAAAAGAATCAAAAGGTACCTGCACTGGGTCGATGCGCCCTCGGTGGCTCATTCAGCACAATCTCTGTGTGTCAGGCTTTGTATCATACCGTTCTCTTTCCTTTATCATCGGAGGATGATATGAACTAGTGTTGAAGAACTGACGTTCGGTCTGCCACGTCACAGGGCGGAGGTTTGCTCCATTACATAGGAATATAGTGTTACTTTAATGGTGAACTGACTCCCCCCTCCCTGCAAAGGCGACCCAAGTTCTGAGTCTGGTTAAACATCAAGCCAGTGTTTCTATTCCAAAACGCCTCACGCACCATTGGCCATGAAAGTTAATCTGTCCTGGAACACAGTTTCCAAAGGCAGTAAGAAAATGTGTTGTTCCATTGCCCCTTCACCTGAAAACTCCATCGTGCAGAGCATAATGTTTGACACATGAAGTGCAACATGGGAAAGGCGAGAGTCTCACTATTGTAAGATGTCAGTGTTTCCTGGTATTTATTTGTCAGTGGGCTGTTTTTATGTATGTGTCATTTTTTTCCTGTCTAAGTAGAATCTTTATTGGTCGCATAAAATTAGTTTTGGTGTTTGGATTTACACCAACATTAGATTAAAATCATTTGAATGACGAGGGAAAAAACAGAAAGAAAAATGCTTCTGATATGTAAAAGTGTAAAATATACAGGTCGACTTTGAGCTGTTTTAATGTATATGTGAAATGCCCTCACTTAGAGCGCAAACAGAGAGTGCAGAACAGAAAAACACATTGGCCCCACGCCCCCTAAATAAAGGCATTGTATGTATCGACTTACACATGTGGCTGAAACAATATTGTTTACATATCAGAGTATAATTTTCCCTGTTTTTACCTCACTTAACTGTTACCCAACTTATTAGCATATGTAGAGTATGCTTCGAAATCCTTAAATCGTGCTTCACATGCAGTTGTTCTCAAAGAAAAACATTTGTTTCTGTTTTTATTTTTGTCATGTCAGCCTAAAGGGTTAAAATAACTGATAAGAACTTATAAAAATGTGTTGAATGTCTTTAGTTTCTTATTTAATTTATGATGTAAATATCATCTCACAATGAACTTTTGAACAGGAAGTGACAAGATTATTTATTAATTGGTTTTAAAAAGTCTTAAATCTGAATACAGTTGCAAACAAATAACTTTTGTCTCTGTTGATTTTTGTCTTACCTCATTCAAAGTGCTTTGAATGAACACACGTTTATTAAAGCTGCTGCCTCAGAGAAACTCAATTTTAGACATCCTGGTGTGTGAAGAATCAGGACAGCTTCATACAACACATTTTCCTTTCACACAAAACCTGCTCAGCAAAGATCGGAAATACTATCAAGTCGTTTATTCAAACCAGTATGCATATTACTTGTAGTAAAATTAGGCTTCAGATATTAGCCTATATCAATTGTAAATCATTCATATTAGCACAACACTACTTTATCCCATTAAAACAATACTCACAACTTGGATTCATTTTTATGAAAACCCTTCTTTTGATGTGAGGACCCTTGCGCACTAAAGGAATATGAATAACTTACAGGGTAATCGAGGAATGGACACATAATTTGAGGTACCAACAACCCGGTTTTATAAATCCGAATGAACTGCTTGGCAACCAGACCAGGCCTCTAATTGAGACAGGCCTTTATTCAGTCCCTCCAGGATCTCGCGGCAAAAAAAACCTGAATTTGCGGCCAATTTTGCCAATAATTGTAATAAAAATACAGCATTTTCATGTGATTTTTTTGCGGGAAATTGTGGCAAATGACAAAAATTTCAGCTATTGACAAAAGGAGGGGAAAAAATGTAATATTTTTTTAAAATTACCCCCTCCAAAAAATAAGTCATGTAATCACTTGCTATAATAATCATACTGAATATTACAAAAATAGCTGCAAATGTTTTTTTTTTTTGTTTTTTTTGTTTTTTTTACAGTTCTCTTCTTTAGTTTTATCTAATTAGTTTCAAAACATGGACTCCAACAATGTTACAAAGAATCCTGAATGAAAATTGTAGCTCTCTTCCGTAAACGTGACATTTTAATACATTCAACACATATTGTATGCATTTAAACAGTGCAAATTCTTATGTCAATACAGAACATTCTCCATACTACAATGCCATTAGCGCGTTTGATGATGCGTCTGATGACATTTTCCGGTTGGCCCGAAAATGCGGAAAAAACGCGGGACTTTTGAAAAATTGGAAACCCACGCAAATATTGACTTTCGTTGAATTTGCGTTAATTATTGCGATTGCAAGATCGCCATTTTCTGGAGGGACTGTTTATTTGCCAGAATGTGTAGCCACACTGAGCTAGTAAAAGAGACTGGGTGTTTAAGTGAAGTTTTACAGTAGACATAGAGATGTATAAATATAGATATGACACATAGAAACTAAACTTTAAAGGACAGGTCTGATGTCACACCTTATGTTTCTTATTGTCAACAAATCCTATGAAAAGACCAAAACCAACAATGCAAAGATGTAAATCTGGGTCACAAATTTATTGCAGATTTATACACGTCTGGGGCTCTAGTGAGTATTTACGGTAGGAGGAGAGTGTATTTTGGGATTGACTCAAACTACAAACTAGACATTTTAATTAAAGAGCATGTCACTCAGTGCAATGATGTGGCTCAATTATGTTTTTGTTTTTTTTTAGTTTGTGGACAACAGTGGAGGTCTATAGCAAAAATGAAAATTAGCAACACTTGACTCCTAGATATTACGTTTATATGTTACTAAACTGCTCTCTTAATTACATTGTTGTAGAAACATAACTGCTGTCTGGATTATGTTTAGAGACAGTATTTCTTTGTAATACGTAGGCGTAGGAAGGAGGTGGTTGGCGTACAAGGTGCAGGACTCTGACAACAGAACTTTGGGATTGCGTCCAGACTCCTGCCTCAGGTTTAGGCAACAAACACACTTTGGTTAAGTTCTGAAATGTGAATACAAAAAAGGTAATTTAAAAATTGCTGTAGACCCTATGAATTGATAGTGTATTGCAAGATTGCTTATTTTGGCGGAAAACAACTGAAATACGTTTTCATTTAAGATTCTGCTGATACATTCAGTAGCTACATTAACTGCCAGATGTGTTAATTAAAACATTTCCTCGTTATGTTAATAGAAAATGTATGTATTTCGCATACATTTCCTTAAAAACACATTTTCTGTTTTGATTTAGTTGTATATATTTGTTTTTGGTCTTTTCATGGGATTTGTTGACCATAATTAAAAATATCAGAATATCAAAAGCCTCATTCTTTGATTTTTTTTTTTTTTCACAACAAGTGAATTAATGGTGGGCATTTTCCAAACATCTAGTACAAACCGCTCATACAAGCCATTACATCAGCAAACTGCTGGTGTGACTACCGAGCTGTCACCTTTTAAATGCGCTTGCAGCAGCACGTTCCTGCTGTTCGGAGCAGTTGAACTCGCACGTTTAGCCGCTCTGACCTCTGCTCAGAGGCAATTTCTCTGCCATGTATTTTAATATATGTAAGTTATTCACATGTTGCTGGAGAGCTGGCCAGCCTGCCTGGCCGTCTGAGCTGAGCTGAGAGGGACCTGGACACAGTCTGGGCCTGGATGCAGAGCTCCCATCAGTCACTGCTGACACGGCCATGTGATGGTCTGCCAGATATCACTGCTGCTGTCATTCCAGGAGGTAGAACACCACTCTGCTGTTGACACCACAGCATTCGGGAAGGGTGTGTGTGTGTGTGTGTTTATTGCTGAGATACTTCAATAATAAGAGACAGGGGTTTTTTTTCCTCCTAAACACTGGGGCTTTTGCCTGATGTGCCCTGAAGGCTTTCACATGTAGAGCCGGCTACAAATGCAGCCAAACACTGGGCCTTTTGCCCAGACTTTGTACACTTGCATACAGCCCTCCACCCGAAATCCTCTCTCTACCTCAGTCCTATAGAAAGAAACAGGCAATTACAGAGCCTGAGAGAGGAAAATGAACTGTTTTCTCACAGATGTGGAGGAAAACACATCATAAAGAACAACAAAAGTGAAAGACACACTCAGATCCAATAGCATGGTATAAAAAAACCTCCATCACAGTAAAAATACAACATTGAAAATAAAATTATATCAGTAAAATATACTTTAAATGTCATTATGCAGAACAGCTATCTTGATAAACTTATTATATGCATTACATTATTACATTATTGTTGATGAAATAAAGTGTAAGCAGCATTTTAATGCTGCAGCTGGTGACAGTGGTGCAAATTTAATCTCCTATATACTGTTGGGTTATTAGTCTATAATATATTAACATATTCTATAAGTTGGTATTGTGTTCTGTATGCTGAATCAGTAGCTCTTTCAATTAAAGCACCATATACAATAGATGGTTTTATCAATGATTATAGTCTAAAATAGTCTAAAAATGCTATACAGATCAGTTAAGCCATGAATTAGGGTGTGAGGTTGTGACGAAATATAACAGTAACTGTAGGTGTCAGACAAATATAGTGGAGTATAAAATAGGACAGTATTAATACAATACTTTCCTCTGAAATTTTAATGTAAAATTAGATATAAGATTTTCACAATACAATTAGTGTGGCCAAAAGAGTTCATTATAATAGTGTTATTGTTATATCCAGGGGTGTAAATATAGACAGTGCAGGCAGTGTGACTGCACTGTCTATATTTACACCTTGGGGTGGAGGGGCCCGTAGAGAGAGCGGATTCAGGTTGCAACCTTGGAAATAAACCTGTGTTCAAAGATAAATGATTAAAAAAAAAAAAAGAAAAAAAAAAGAATATTATTAATTTAAAATTGATGCCATTTGCTATATATATGTCCTCAAAAAGGCTGTGTCATGTTTTTTAATAGTCTGTAGCTAGTTAAAACAAAATTATGTGCTTTTTCTATATAAGCTATAAAATCTATCAAAGATACTATAAAAACAATTCAATTAAATGATGAATTTCTTACTTTCTTTTATACTTTTGTCAGATATGCAGCGATGATTGCTGGGTAATATGTACGTTGATGTTCAATCTCAAGTTTCTGTTCGTTTCAAGACAAGACATGCATGATAGCGTGCACAAAGGCCCGTCATAACTTCCATACGTCACTGACAATATCTATGGAAAATGTAAAAAAAAAAATAATAATAACAATAATAATGCTTTCAGTCAAATTCATCTTAGCTCTATTTTTAAATCATTTTGGATTTTTACTTGGGCAAATGAATGACTCTCCAAATACACGTGCAAGGAGGTGGAGAGAGTTTGTAACCATAACTGTATACAAGCGTACTAAAAGAGCAATTACACTTAACTGGTAGTGAAAAGGCAACCAGATGGCGTTGGGGGAGGGAGACAAAGTGAAAACAAAAAGAAAATTATTTAAAAGTGCTGGATTGTGTGCAGAACATTACCAAATGTGTAATATTAACATGATATCAGCGTTTCATTTTTAAATATCATGGTTACCATTAATACTGGTAGACTGTGACATCTCAATGCTAAAATAAAGTAGAAGTACTTCGAAACTGTATTCAGTACTTGAGCATTTAGTGACTTTCCATCACTGCTGAATACTTAAACAATGAGTCTGCAGAGTTAACACATTACAAATGCCTCTAAAAGTACAATCAAGGTATCTTTAAATTTTTTAGGAGTGATTTAAGAAGTTGCCGGAGAGTCGCAGCTGTTAGGACGAGACTCAAATCAATCAGGAACTAAACCAAAGGATCTCATGATGTCACTGCAAGAACAGATGTGTTATGTTAATTATTTCCTTACTCTCAGGAACTCCTTATAATGAACCACAATGCTACGAAAATTAAAGCATTTGCAGCTCATTTAACTACAATGCTACTGCAAACACAAAGCATGAGTGAATCAGCTTTGTTTACACCATGAGGCATTAGCAGTTAGAGGCGATAAAGATGCTGGCTGTGTCGCACGATTGGCTCGATGTGGAAGTAAACTATAGAACCGCAGGGGAGAGATCCCAGGGTTTCACGACTGCAGCGAAGGAGAAATGGATCCTAACCTCACAAACAACCACAGAATACGAGGGTGCAGGTGGCAAGGCTCAGAATAGCCCCTGAATGTCTACTTGATTGATTTCAGGCCCGGCATTGAGGAACAATTGCATATTCATACATCAATTAAAGTGTTCCCCCACTAGTGCCTCCATAATTCAACCTGGCGCTCAGCGGAGAGTCATCCTTATGATGCAGCTTCAGACCGGTGCAGAGGAAAATGTTTCAACATGTTTTCTGTTCGTGTGTTCTTTATGGCCTTTTCAAGTGCGAATGGACCTCTTATAATTGTTTAATTCCTCTCCCTCTCTTAAATCTTTTCAGCTTGGAGACTGCGGCTTCTGTACATCTTGCCTCAAAACACAGCTGCACGATGTGAAACCATGCAAACATCCCACTGTGTACTCAAAGCATTTCCAATGCAGCAATAAAAACCGTGCACTTCTGCCAGCGGGTCACCTGCAAATGAGTGGACTGGGGGCAAAACAAGCACAGGACCTGGGAAAATCATTCAACCGGGGCGTTTAGTGACACCTCTACAGCAGACCTCGTTGCACCAGAACACATTTAGATGTTCTGATCGGGTAGACCAGGATATTGAGGTCATCCGGTCGATCTGATTGGCTGAGCCAAGAGACTGAGGTCATTCTGCAAAGTGGAGAGGAAATAAGGTTTCTCTTTGTGTCACAGTGTCTGAGTTGGGAACACTGCTTTGAAAATATGCTGCTAATTACAGAGTGTGTCTTTACTCTTGGTATTTGGTGATTTCCTTTTTGCATTTCATCAGTCTGAATATACAGCCTCTTTAAAAGTTTACATTTGAAGTAAGTTGGATATTTTTCTTTTGTTAACAAATAACATATGACCAACAAAGTGACAGCATGCCACTCAATACTCCCTGACTTCCCCAGCCTGTCCATGGCTTTAAGCTCCAAAACCATTTCAACCCTAGTGAAGAAAAATCTATGTAAATCTTTAAAAACAAGGCAAAAAATTTTTAGTCTTATCTTCAAAACCTTCAAAATAATGTCCTTAAGCACCTGGGCACTGTAGTTTTTAGCAAATGTTACTCAAACAGTACATTTGTTGGACTATTCTCAACTACAGATTTAGTGCATTGGTGCGCACTTACAGTAGCAGCACTGTTTAAGTGCGATTGATTTGAAATAAACTACAGTGCCCAGGTTCCTCGTAATGAAGGAACATGTCACCCTGTGTTGCTCATTAACATGTCATGGACAACAATAAGTCTGTGGCACACGGGAATAAGTTGTGTTAGCATTCGGCAAGGCAAAACTTGTTAATAGAATAGCTTTGCTGCTGGTTTTGGTCTTGTTATGGATGTTCATGTTAACAGAAACTCAGCCTTTAAGTGACTTTTAAACAGAGACACTACTTTATACAATGCTGCCAATTGTCACATAATTCATAACCTATTGTCTGTTATCTTATTCATTGGCTTGCGGGCCAAATCTGGCCCCTGACAGGGTGTCAGGTGGCCCGTTGACCATTTTCTGATTCACAATGAAAATAAATTGATTCACACTGTATTTTATTTTATTTTTTGCACTTTGAATGTAAATAAGGGGGCAGAATACATTTAAAAAAGTGTAAAAAAAAATAGAGCATATTTATTTAAATTTTTTTAAAAAAAGTGCCACGGAAAGACCCCCCAGAACCCCCAACATAAGTCTGGGATAAGCCCTCAATCTCCTCAAATCCTAGAAACACCCCTGCATTCACCTGACCATCCTGATTTGCCTCTTGATAAAGATACACTGAAAAGTTGACAACGGAAAGACAAATTTGCCTTTATCTTGCCTTTTATTTTTAATATTTATTTATTTTATCTGATAAAATTATCCCCTGGACTCCTGTCATTTTGTAAAAGCAGCTCCCAAGCAAAGCAAGTACAGTATCCCTTGTTTACAGTCGTCAATATAGAATAAAATCACCAGTTTTGATATTTTACTGTAATTTACTGTAAATTTCTTTTCAAAAATACAGCAAATCAACTGGAAGCTGATTCTCCGCATGTCTGCTAAAGTTTCAGCAAAAGATAAATGGTTACTTCTCCCAAGTATGATGACTTTAAATGTTAGTAAATTATGCAAAAAATATTGGACCAGATGAATCTGCAGCAGTCAGGGTTCCCAGGATGTGCACAATTCCTGGAATTTTTAAAACCTCAAAAACCTTTACGTCGTATAGAGCAAATCCCACAAACTTGAACTTCAAATTACAGTAATTTTTTATGGGCTGTGACTTCCTTCAATAGGAATTTTGTTTTTTAAATCAAACCAAAAGTATGATCATTTTCACAAAACCGTAACAAAACCGCCTTAATTTAAAACTCACTAATCCCTCAGCAATAAGGCTATTAAAAAAGACTACAAGTACAATATCCTGAGCCCCTGACACACACGCACACACGTACATACACACACCACCAAGGCTCAGACAGTGTGAATCTAATGCCCTCCAATCCTGTGAATCCCTTTGTTCCTGATTTCATGCTTGATTTGCCCACAGCTTGAGTCTGGCTGGTATCAGCGCTCTTCTCACTGCTTTCACTCCTGCCAAATCCACAGAGCCACACAGGATCCATGTCTCCCTTCTCTCTCTGCGCTCTCGTCTGCCATTGTTCGCTCCAGCATCTCCGCGAAATGCTCCCCAGCTCATGCCAAGGAGTTGTGTTTGTTTGTTTGTTTGTTTGCATCTCAGCCCATCTCACTGTAAACACCTCAGCAATCTGCCAAGAGCGGATCAGAGTGGATTCTGATACTGTCGTTCTGCATTTGATTCACTAAGTCACTTTAAACAGTTTCATTAGGGGAGATATGTAAGCACAATAAGTCCACTGGACCTATATCTCTATTAAATGATTTCCTGTAGAGTAACAAGAACAATCCCCCCTGTGCATTGACAACCATAATACGCGCACGCTCCAAATCGTTCACAAATCTTAAGATTGATTCAACACCTCTCACGAGAGGCCTTTCAGCCGTTCTGTTTTGAAATCTTCTGCTTCTAAAGTGGCACATCAGCCAGGCTCTTCCACTCCTACGATCCCTGTAGCACTCGTACCGAGCAGATATTGTGACAGCTGCATGAGGGGGGCAAGAGGGAGCGCGCAGGAGACAGACAAGGAGAAAGAAGGAGAAAGGAAAGAGCGAGGAGCGGGTCCCTAGAGAGAGGGTGCCGGTGCTCCACAGCTCCAAGTCACTGCCTGCATGCCAATGAGGAGATTCCCCTGCAGCAGCGGCAGCGGCAGCAGTAGTGGAGCAGAGCAGCAGGAGGGGCCGTTGCTGACACTGTACAACTATAGTCCTTGATAGTCACATTACACACTCGTCACAAAGAGCTGAACACCAGATGGATATCTGAAGTACAACATTGAGAAATGATCAAAAGCTAAATCCAAGTTACTGTAAACATGCTGGTGATAATTATCTCTGTGTTACAACAATGATCCCGATGATTGTTTCAGTGCTATTACACATCATCACTTAATTACCGTCCAGTGTATTTCATGAGTTATTTAGTGTCCTGTTGCTGTTTGCTTTGTATCCACTTTCCTCTCCTGTTTCTCCTTCACTTATTTCCCAATTTTCCAAAATGCCTTTTTGACAGCTGCTTCACAAAGAGCCTAAACATTTAGCTCCTGGCTTCCCATGTAGTTGACAACAATAAGCAATACTGCAAACCCAAATTTATTACATTACTCTTTCACCTCAGTTTTTCCTGCACCTATGTTGAGCGCGTGAATATAAATGCACATACATTTTGGCTATGCCTTCTACAGCACTGGTTCCCCAGCCCCCCACTATGGGTCACCAATGCTAAATGAGGAGGTCACAGGGCCTTCTTGATTTTAAGGGGTTCAAGAAAACTTTCTTTTTTTAAATATACAATAGGCCGATATTCCAGCATTTCGTTCATTTATGTGAGGAAAAGTTTAAAATATTATTAACACTATCCCCACCACTGACGAGATTTTTCACCATGTATGACACAATGCTTCCCCGCCATCTTATAAGGCCGGGGGCGCTGTTACACATTTTGTGAAATAGAACAACACTAAGAAGAAGATCCGATGGAAACCAGAAGAAGCTGTAGCAGCTTGTAAACTGTATGGAAATGCTGGCGCCGACGGAAAAGTTTATGGTTGCGCAAGCCGTGGAGATGTTGATGGACTCAGACTCCGACAATTCCTGTTTTGATCAACATTCTGAATCCAATTTGGAAGAAGCAGCAAACCGGTTTGGTGGGACGAAACAGGAACTCCATGATGGTGACAGCGACTTATGGACAAAATGACCACAGAGGAGAGGGAGACAACAGTATTGACACTGAAAGAGACAACGTGTTCCACTTATTTTCATCATCATTATTATTTTCATTTATACAATATATAAATTGACGTAAGGAAATGACATAAAACAAAAAATTATAAATGTGTAATTTATATTTTACTTGAAAATGACAGCTTTTGACAAAAATGCATTTTTCTCCAAACATTTTTGTCCAATTTGTCCGAAATGTTGTTGTTTTTTAATGAAACTGCACAAATTCAAGATAGAATATTTTTTTTGTGTGCCTAAAAACAGAAGGTCTGTTCTTTAGTTTCATGTATATACTGTTTATACATTCCTAGAACAATTTATCCTGCGGGAAAGAGTAGTGAATATGATCAAAAATGCTGGTGGTGGCTGCCAACTTGAAAATAACAGTCTGGCAGGGAAAGTGTTAATGACATTACTCCACACTCCCATGAAAATATAAAAATGGCTTGGCACTCTGATCTTGGAATTGCTCTAACAGATGACCAGTGGGACTCCATCTTAGACTTGATACCTGCATCATCAACATCTGCTAAACACAGCTTAATACAACTGAAAGTGGTACATAGCGCTCCCCTTACTAATGCTAGACTGGCAAAGATCTATCCAAAATTACGCTGTTGTGCCCTCGATGTTGAGGCCAGCTAACTTAATGCATATGTTCTGCTTATGTCCAAATCGCTCCACCTTTTGGATGAGTATTGTTACGGATTTTAGCGAGATGTTTGAAACCCAATTGGATCCTAACCAAGTATGTGCATTTTTTGCTCTAACTGTGAAGGCATCCCATGCTATCTTACCAAATGAAGCCCATGCGGTTAAAGCTTTCACTACTCGCCTGGCAAGACGTTTGATCCTTCTAAATTGGAAGCAACGCACTCCCCCATCCGTTTCTCATTGGGTAGACATGTTTTGCATTTCTTAAAGTTAGAAAAATCAAATACACACTCAAAGGGTCCTCTCAAACCTTTATTAAGATATGGAGTCTTTTTGGACTTTTTTGATTCGCTACAGAAACCTCTTGATAAAGAGTAAGGTGGTAACTTTAAATGTTGCACGACAGAAACATGTTTCTTTATAATCAGGGGAGGAGTGGTTGAATTAATGTCAAATACACATGTTCTGTATCTTTTTTTGTGGGATGAAGACATAGATAAAATTCATAAAACATTCTTTTAGAGTTTAGATAATTATCTAAGATATAAATTTCAAAAACATCTCACTGGATGAGGGCATGATGAAGACTTGAACACAGGCTATATTACAGAGTCTGTACTCTGCTGAACCTCATCCTGCAGTGGAAAGTACGCAGTCAAAACAACCACAGTGCTAATAAAACAGTGGCTTAGTACTGGGGATGAGTTTGTATGATTGTTAAAAACAAAATAGAATAACTCAGGATACAGAGAATTTTATAAAATGTTTATAAAAATATCAGGAAAACTCATCTCTGATTGAATTTTCAAAGGAAATTATCTGCTCAAAATTCTTCCAGTTGCTCATTTCACACAAACGTCTTGCAGTTATGCATTCGCTGTTTGGGTTAATTGTACATTTTATTTTGTACTGTTATTGATATGCATTGAATATAATATAAAACATCTATAAAACATGTCACTTAGTCAGGCGTCATCAGTTTACTTAATGATAGAAAAGGGGTTCTTTCAGGAAAAAGGTTGAGAACCACTGTTCTACAATGTGGAATCAAACACAAAGCGCAAAGCAACCCTGACTGAAAATTTAGCAAACCATGGCTGCATTGCATTCAGCTCTAGTTTATTTGATTCTGCAGGTGGAGAAATGTTTATATCCTCCTCTATGATTCTTTTATTGACATAATTGTTGGCAGGACACATTCCTTTTCTCTGAAACTGTGAGACACCAAAACCTGCTGTTTACTATGTGTTGAGCCATTTTCGGCATTTCAGTTTTGTCACGTTGTTTAAGTCTGGGTATTTATGTGCAAAAAAATTAGAGCAATACGTCTACAAACCATTAAACTAACAAAGACATGCAAGAATTCCCAACATGGTAGATGATTGATAGTGTTATTTTTGTGTTAATGCAAATTTAGAAGTAGCTGGATGTTGAATTTTCAGGCTTTATAGGCTCTAACACATCTGTGGTCCTTGTGCTGACAGCAGCAGTGTGAGTAAGAGCATTAGCTGTGTGTAACCACCTCCTCTCTCTTCACCCCCTCCCTCAAGAAGAATTAATAACTAATTATGTCAGGTCACTCGTCCAGATGGTCCTATCAGATGGGCCCACTGTCTGAACCTCACCTCCAACAAGCACCTCTGACCCTGGTGGCGACGTCACCCCTGGCAACATGGAGTCTGAGGCCCAGGCCGCTGGGAGGATGGAATCGGGGGGTACGTGAGGGTTTGGGGGTGCACATAAAGAAGCGGTGAGGGGGGTACGAGTTGGGCGTGTCTGATCAGTGTTGGATGGCTGCCTTTAAAGCTCCATGAATACAAGGCTCCCTGCCGGGGCCCTGATCTCCACGGTCATGATTCTGTTATTACACGCCATGTTCCTGTGATGGGCAGATGGCTCAGAGCATCGGCACATGCATTCACAAGCATTCAACACACGCCGGGCCCGTCGCATCAATGGGCACAACCTGATACTCCCCTTTCTTGTCTCATTAGGAGGCTATAGAAACATAAGAACATAATAGGGGGGAATTAAGTGCCCGTGTGGATGTCAAAGGGGGATGTGGCAGAAGATTGGGACGAGGGCTAACAAGCGCATGGCGCGCTCCCTCAGCTTTGTGCGGTGATTAGTGCTTTCGACAGGGCTGACGGGTAAAAGACAAGCCCTCTGGGACGGAGCAGCTTTTAAACGGACACTTAAACAGCCAGGAAACTGACAGCAGTGAGAAACAGGCGTCAAAGCTCCTGGCTGTGCATGTCATGTGAGAGAAGACGAGGGTTTAACATATAGATACAGGTAACTTATACATGTCTGATGTCACACAGAGCAGGTAATATCCAGTGTTAGTGCCCCAAAAATACTGGCCTCTACATGGTTTGTTAAAAATATTTACAATGAAAATGTATTTTGATCTTATAAAATTTGACTGTATTATGATTAGGGCTGAGCAATATATCAAAATTATATAGATGTCATGATATTAGACTAGATTTGGCCATCCAAAATGCAAGTGATGTCTTTTCCTGGGTTTAAACACTGTTTTACAGTAAAATTATGTAAATTTCAGAACTCACCAGACTGTTCTATTATTTGCCTTTACCCACTTCGCCATTACATCCACATAACTGATAATTATTTAGCAAAAAATATCATAGTGTCAACATGTTGTAAAAGCACCAATAGTCAACAATATCGTTGCAGTATTGATATTGGGGTATTTGGTATACATATTATATATCGCAGAGCTCTTACTATGATATTTAGTATTATAATTCAAAATGCAACAGTTAAAACACATCAAAACAGAAGCAAATCAAGAATCACAGTGACAACTTGTGAAATGCTAAAATAAATCAAATAAATACACATTATTTCCCTTCGTACTTTTTATTTTAGCTTGTTTCAATTTCATACTCTCTAGCTCTTTCGTGACATTTTAATTGTATTTAATGTCCTTTTATAATATTATTTTTAATTTCTTCTTATGTATTTATTTAATCTTATTTTATTTTAATCATTTATTTATTTAATCTTATTTTATTTTATTTATTTAATCTTATTTTATTTTATTTATTTTATTTTTTCTTTTTTTTTGCACTTTGTCTCGATACGTTTGATATTTCATCAAAAGCACTGTGGATTGCCTTGTCTGCCAAAATGTGCCATACAATTAAACTTGCCTTGCCTTTGGCAAAGACAAACTTAAATATCAATTAACTGAATAAAAATAATTAACAAATAAAAACAAGCCAATGGAGTCATGTGAGCCACTTTTTCTGCCGTAAGTGAAACTTCAAATAACACCTAGGTAGCTCACATCCACTTTTCTTTCCTTCCCTGTTTAAAAAAATGTCTCTTCTTATTATATCCTCTAATAGCTCTTTTACAATCAGTCACATAAAAGCCTCCTAAACTCTTGAGCAAACAGGAACTTTACCAAAGCTCCCCTGTGCAAGTCTCCAGGACCAGATGATGTCTCTGCCTCGTATTTGAGCAGGAGACTCGGGACAAAGCAGCTAAGAAGAAACCAAACAAAGACACCTTAAATGGGATTTGAGGTGTTAAACCACATCTCATTCATTTGACTTTCTCTTGTCTTTAGGGGGAGAAATGGCAGATAAAGAACTGAGATGAAAGCACTGCCCACCATCGGTGTGCGACAGCATGTACATATATATCGCACTACTGATACCATCGAGGCTCGAGCTTTTCAACACTCTGCAAATTAAAGAAATAATGAAAGGCAGCGACAAGATTGGTGGCTATCACTTACTCAATTATAGTAAATGGCCCGGCACGTGTTGATAAACACAGATAATTACTTGTGAAAAGGTTCATCATTATCATTACATCATTACTTTCTGGCATTCTGGTGCTAAGTGTCTAACAGGATTAGCCTGCCAGTCACGTTTCCCCTCTTAGTCGGGCAGACAATGGACAACTTTACAAGCTGGCTGCTTCACGCTGGCGGTCCTTTATGGATGCTCAAAGTTTTGGCACTTTTATAGGAAAATAATGAAATCGTCACAGCTTCTAAAATTGGTTTATTCTAAGGGTTAACTGTTGCTTTATGGGTTGAGAAAACTATTTTTAACCTCAATGAATTGGCTGAAAAACACTGCTGCAAATATGGAAACATGACTTTTTTCTTAGCTCCTTAAAAGATTTTGTTTTGGAGATACATGGTTTTCACAGGGCAGCGACCATGACCATCATGATCACCTAAATTGTGAAACATCTGGTGGCAATTTTCCCCCACAATTAGTTTCTATATTTACAAAACACTACCTTTAAAACTGCACTTGCTAATTTACAATGTGACAAAATAGACAAAAGCGCGACTCAGAAATGAGACTGCAGAGGTTGTGAGCAGCGTATTTCTCACAGCCGTCCTCCTCGCAGCTTCCACATATGCTGCTGCAGTGAATCCGGTGTCAGAACGGAGCCCTGTCACTATGTTACAGCAGGAATCCGATGATGGCCTCTTCTAAGCAAGCTATCATGCACCATCTGGTAGTACTGTTCTTCAGCTGTTTGAAGAATCAAGAAAATCAACCCATCATCTACCCCCACACTACCCCCTGCACTCACACACACACACACACACACACACACACATAAACAGCCGGCAATATGTACACATGTGAAATGTACCTGCACACGTACACACACATGAATAATTTCATCCACACTTCACTTGAGACACACAGATTTCCTCCTGACCGCCAGCAGGAGTGTGATGTCATTACAGCTCTCTAAGGCCTCCTATTAGCCAGTGCTCTGTAATCACTCTGGTGATATATTAGTACAATGCATTGATTACCCCATAATCCAATCACTCGCCTGTTATTGATCTTTTATAGAGCGCCCCCCAGACAATAAAGCTGCAGCCACAGACTGTGGGTCAATAGGCACACAGGGAGAGGAGTCTCCTTGCAGCTAATTGGCTTATGAAATAATACAAACATTTTGCTTTCTCTACACCAGCAGAAATCAATGCAGAGCTAAGCTGGTGCATTCAAATCAATTGTCTTGAGCCACATGTCTGCGTCAGGACTTCTCCCTCACATGTTTCAGGCTTTATCTAATCCCATACAGTTTTTTTTTTCTTTAGTTCTATGTCTCCGTCTTGCTAACTCTCATCTGCTTCCTCTCAGTCCTTCCTTTTCTTCCCTACGATCCATCTTGCCACTCCATCTTTCTCCCACTTGGTCCTCTCTCCTCCTCCTCCTCCTCCTCCTCCTCCTCCTACCCCCTCTCTGTCCAGCCTTCGACTGATGTTGGGTTGCCAGATAAGTTTCTGCTTACAGGGAGACCACATCTGACACCCAGCTGTGTGGGTCATGGGCTGCAAGAGCAGCTGCTGGTCATAAATCACCCGAGCTGGAGGAGTTCTGGCACTCCTTCTGTCAGCCGTGAAACAAAGACATAGAGGTAGCGGGGGGTCAGAGGTAGCCAACCTGGGTAACTACAGGAGACCCAGCACCACCTCTGTTAACGCCGCACTGAACAGTCCGCTCTCATAAAACCGTACTGTAAGACTGGGTGAAGTCACAGAGGGATGTAGGGTGCCAGAGGATGCAAATGTGGAGTCAAGAAGTATGGTGTAATATGGTATGCAAGCAATTATGGTTAAACAGGCGATGCAGCTTGTGAGCTGTGAGGTCAGAGGACAAACAACCCCTTGCTGAGTTACTGTAGCTGAAGAAATGCAAATAAATTCTGTCAACAGAGAGAGGAGGCCTTTGTTGCGTGCTGCAGACACGTTTTGGTATGTCTTAAAAAACAGAAATCTGCTCTTTTATTCGAGTTAAAGCGGAAATGAGCGAGTAATGAAAAAATGCATTTAATGTGGAATTTAGCCTGGAATTTTGTTTTTCTTGATATGATTGAAATAAAAATCTGTTAAGATTATTTTTACTTGTGGCTCCAGAGCAATGTAGATTGTTTAAAGTGTGATTTCTTCATAACTAAGGACTTTTTGAATTTGTTTTTACTTTTTTCTATTTTTTTTATTTATTAAAAAAAAAAATATCATATTTTTAATAATGTATTGTGTGTTTTTTAGTTTGTTTTTTTTATGTATTTTTGTTATAATTATTTTTAATAATAGCTTCTTATCAAAAATTCATGAGCCTAGAAATTATTTGGAATTTGGTCATCATTTTGTTACAGCTTAAATGTGATCTTTTCTCCATGCTTAAGTTGTATTGCTGTTATAATAATAGTTTTTCTGAACTAGTCTGGCCTTTCTACCTGCAGTAAAATGCTGCCTCTACTTCCCTGCTGTGTCACAATGTCTTCATCATATACATATTTTTTAATCTAAACATTTAAAGGAATACCTCACCCCCCAAATAACCTTTTGTATATCCATAACTCAACCCGTATTATGTTGGAATTTGTGAAGCAAACATTTTTCTTACGTGCCTTGAGTGAACGAAGAAACCAAAAATGAAAAAACAAAATTGGTGACATAGGGGTCCATGTCTCACAACAACTCTATCAAGACATCTGTTTACAATCTCTGAAACAACAAACAATCTTATTTTTTCTCAGATATCCTCAGATATTGTTTAGAAAATACTATCAGTTATCCCTTAAGTATCTTCACATCAATATCAAGGTATTCAGTCAACAAATGTGCTCAGTTTTGTTCATATTTTAAAACTGAATTCAAAATAAAATCATTAAGATTTAGTACAATTATGTTACTACATCAAAAGTGTTTTTTTTTCTTTTAGCAGTAGTCCTCTCATTCCTCTATAAGTGAAAATCCAGCACCTTAAAGGTACACTAAGCAGGATTTGCCTAAAAAACAGTACAGACTCATACATACCTATCATCACGTATGACCCACTAGAAGTGTGTGATGGTGTAGTTATCTGCAGCGATTCTGCCCTCTGCCTGTATTTTCTAAATTTCGGAATCCGGGACATTTATTGCCGCGTACCCACAAAGCTGTCAGGTCAATCAATCAATCAATCAATCAATGTTATTTTTAAAGCCCAGTATCACAAAGTGCAGCCAGAGCTTTATAAAAAGGTAGCGACCAGGAGTCTCATTTATAAAACAATGCGTAGGATCCATACTAGAAATATACGTACGAATAAAAGCCAAAAATGGCATGCGCAACAAAATATTTGACAATTTCTATAAGGGATGCACGCAATCAGATGTTTCAACAATTAAACCTCCGCTAGTCGGCACCAGAAATATTAGTCAGTTAAACCAATTCGTGTTTAATTCATGTACAAGGCTGCTTAACTGTCATGCAGCGGCCCGCCACTAGTGGGGGCTACAGAGCCGTCAGACAGTAATCCCCCTCCCCCTGTTTTTATTTTAAATGTTTAGTGGTTAACTTTTGGTTAACTTGCCACCATGTTCACATTCATACTGCACGGCGCAAAATGTCTCATACTTCAGCGGCATTTAAAATCCAAAGGCTCTTAATGCACACTATTTTTTGGGGGACAATATTTCAAATACTTCACAATACATTGTGCTAAATTTTGACTGTTTTCTGAGTGTTTTCCTTTTTTTAGACTAGTCGACTGGTCTTAATTAAAATTTTCGTTTAGTCGACAGGGAAAATAGTCGCCAGGAACTTCCCTAATTCCACCTCACCATCTATGTCACCAATTTCTCGTCTTTAAAATGGTCGTGGGTCAGAGTTTCTCCCATCAAGTCTGTTTTTACAGATCACAACTATTGCGTGGAAAGTGGCGTACGCCTCTTTCAGGCCTCATTTTGTGCGTACGCAATGTTTATAAATGACACCTCTGGTGCCAGACTTTAAGCAGTAGGCATCCAGGAGACACAGCACCGGAGAAACACAAATAAAGCGAGGTGAAACGCCAAACTAGAGTGAATCTGGGGTTGGCTTTTACCTTCCCTTCCACTGGCGAGCATGTTCACAAACAGTTACTGACAATCCTGCATGACATACCTTTAAGGACACAGTTAGAAAACATCTTGCTACTTGGTAGAACGCCACACACAATGACCCCTAAAGCGTTGCTAATGACAGGCTGGCTCCCCCTTAATTCCGCCTTTTACCCATGTGTGCAGATGCAGCGCATATACATCTGTGTGCACGCAGGCAAGTCTGTTGTCTGTTGTCGACCCCTGCACACTACACGGGAAAGTGCTGTAATTTAAGACCTGCCTTTCATTCGAAGCCACCTCGCAGTGTTTACACTTCAGCCCACACAAGGCTGCATACTTCTACAGAGATTTGGATAATAAATTGGGTGTTATTTTACAAGACACCAAATCTCCTGCAAGATAAAGGAAAAAAGTGAGAGTAAGAAGCATGACGGCTCGGGGAAGGGAGGGAGTTGGACAGCAGGGGAGGGGGTTGAGTGAGGGATTGGTGGGTGGGGGGAGGTATATAATGAGAGTCATTGAGTATTCTTTTTAGATCAGTATCTGTCTGACATTATCTGCTCTACATTGCTCTACACACAAGATGGCCAAAGCTGTAAACACCACAAAAGAAAAAAAAAAGTCCATTTCTTCTTATTTCAAAGCAGATATTTCCTCGTAAAAACCCAGTGCTGACTGTGTTGTGGCTCTCACCCGTGCACTCTGAGTTTCTTGAAATGTTCATTTCTTTGGACAGCAACATAATTGCCAGAAAGGAAACAGCAGTATGTGGGATGTCGGTGGAGAAGAAAGGGCACGGAGAAAAGAGAGCAGATTATAAAAGGGTATAAGAGGGGAAAAGAATGACGAAGGAGAGAAAGGGAGGAGAGGACTTCTTTGCCCTTTGGTGTGAAGCGAGGGCCGATCGATAGCGGTGTAATGAGCCTGGTATTAGCTGGGGTGCAGAGGGACCGGAGCAGGGCAGAGGGAGGGCAGAGGGGGAAGGGGAGAGCCAGGATCTGATTCCCAACAGCAAACAACACCATTGCAGCAGACATCAGAACCAACACCTGAGTACACCTATTAAAGCCAGATGACCCTCTGCTCGGCTAATGATGAATCCACCCTCGTACAAACTTCACTCACACACTTTGATTCAACCTGCTGGCTGGTTTCGTACCCGTCGCAGAGCTGTTCTATCTCTGCCAAGCTGCCGCTGAAGCCAAACGCATTACCCAAAGAGGGCTAACAGAGACAAACCAAGACTAATCCTGACTAAGAAAAGGACCGCACTTAACATCACCTCTCCTTTGCAATACAGATTACCCAACAATGGCTTCTGCCACTCTCTTAAATCCACTACACACTGGCAATTTGATTAGAAACACAGAGATGCGGGGATTGTCTTTGGTTGGTTGAAAGACAGAGAGAAGGGGGACCAGCAGGGAGAAGAGGGGGATAACCATCAGGTACACTCAAAGCCAATCTGTTGCCTCGTCAATAGGCTCATTCTGCTGGAGTGCCGGGCTCGCTCGCCCCCCAGTCTCAGCCGTCGGACCAGCCATCCAGGCAGGCGCAAGCTGGAGGGACACTGAGAGAGAGGGCCACGCCTGGGTCCTCTCAATGGAGGGATCAAAGCGGGGATAGAAGGATGGGCCCCCTCTCTTTGTGCTCTCGTGTCTCCCAAAACAAACGCATCCTCCTGTTCGCTGGAAGCTGCGTGGAGGTGGTCAGAGGAACAGATGGCGAAGGGGACTGCCACTGGGAGACCCCTGCACTCTGTAAAAGGATGCGTCGCGTTCATCACATCAGCATGTCTGGTTTCTGCATCATGACCGTTCACGCTTACTTTTAATGCAGAATATAATAAGACAGAATTATGCAGTATATGATATATATCACGATATAAGACAATAAAAATAAGTAAAAAAAATAAATAAAATAAGACAGGTAGCTTTCATGATACTGTTTACTTTTCTTCTGGTGATAGGTCATCTTTGCTGGTGCTTTGTTGTAATTTGCTTTGTACACTAAAGCAATCCATTGTCCCGCTCACAGCTTTCTCCTTTTAAATGTTATCATCCCTCACACTGGCTGCCAATGAGGCCTTTTGATGTGTCACACACTTATAATTCCCACGTGCGAACAGCAAAAAATAGGTTCCCCGCGAAGGTTCTTTGAATTAAATTAAATTACATTACATTTTTTTAGCTAGGGTTTAACTCTGTATTAGGAAACAGGTGCACACAACATACTGATACAGTCAATTAAAAATCCATTCATAACTTTTTGTATAGGCCCAGCTGAATATTGCAATAATAATGTGAGGTTACCACAAAATGTCAGGGCACATCTGGATTGGCCTCATGCCACACCACTTGAGAACCACTGCTGTAAAGTGATGTGCTGAAAATGCTGCCAGTCGTTTGCTTCTGTGGCTTTATATCCAGTGTAAGAGCAACCATTAATGTGAGTTACTCACTTTAAAACATTTCATACTTCACCCCCCAAATGACCATTTGTGTATGAAATACTCACCCAGTGTTACACTGAATTTGTGAAGGCAACATTCCTCTCGCATCCTTCTAGTAAACTGAGAATCCAACAGCTGAGAAACTTCTTGATGAACTGAAGTTATAGGTGAACTATCGCACAACTCCCACTGTAATTTAAGTGTAATTTATCCAGTCGTATGCTCAGTTCTCCCACACAAACAGCCCCTTTTGACAAGAAACTGAACAGAAAGGGAAACTGATCTATGCTGTCTTCAAAGCCAGACTTCATTAACAAAGGCAGCAATTTTACCTCGCTGAACACTAGAGCTGCTGGTCTGCTGCTGCCTTGATCAGTTAGTTAGTTTGTGTTATTGTGTGATTTTACACAATCAGAACTAACCCTTTAAAACATCAAAGTCAAGAAAACAAACAAGGAAGCATGCAACTAACTGACATACAAATGGTCACTTGGGGGTGAAGTATTCCTTTAAAGCAGGGGACAGCAAACTTTACTATCAAAGGAGCCATTTTTGGCCAAAATTTTTTTTACGAAATCTGTCTGGTGCCACACTACATATTTGTGCAACACAGCCTATTTAATCTACATCAGCCTATAAACATTCCTAATAGGTCTAAATGAACATTCATTAATGTTTTACAGCAAAGTAGCTATTCTGCAGTGGAATATTTATCATTATTTGGTACTTAAACTTTGCAGCTTCAGCGGTGAAAGCAAACAAATCCGTCCACTTACCGTAAATTCTCATTTGTCCTCCAAGACATTTTCTTTTTTGAAACTGGAATCAATAGCTAGCCGCACTAAGGAGACTCAAGCTTAGTCATCGCTATTGAGATTCAGCAAATTTCAGGAGAAGGCGCCAGGCCGTGGATGTGTGACAAGATGTTAAAACTATTTTTTTTTATTCTGTGTATAGGCAACACATTTATACAACTGGAAAATATAAGACTCACTTAAGGGCTACAACAATAATACATGAAAATTGGGGGCAGTGGGCGGCAGTAGCTCAGTCCATAGGGACCTGGGTTGGGAACCGGAGGGTCGCCTGTTCGAGTCCCTGTCCGGACCAAAATATGGAGTGTGGACTGGTGGCTGGAGAGGTGCCTGTTCACCTCCTGGGCACTGCTGAGGTGCCCTTGAGCAAGGCACCGAACCCCCCAACTGCTCGGGGTGCCTCACTAAGGGCAGCCCCCTCACTCTGACATCTCTCCACTTGGTGCATGTATAGGTCCTGTTTGTGCGTGTGTCTTTCGGACCTGTGTGTTAATGACAAGCAAGAGTGAAAACATTGAAATTCCCCTCAGGGGGATTAATAAAGTAAATAAACTTAACTTAAAAAGTTGAAAAAAATAACTGTTATTCATGTCCATGTAATTTTTTGTCAAAGCCACAGGGAGCCAATGCAAAAGAGCTAAAGAGCCGTATGTGGCTCCTGAGCCACAAATCGCCTACCCTGCTTTAAAGGATGAGCTACATCTGTATTTTTCTTCTTGTCAACAAATCACATGAAAACATTTAAACTGGCAATGACCTGATCAACAAGTACTGCTTGTGTAACAGAAGCCATACGAACTTTATTCATCTGTAGATTTTGAGTCAATCCCACATACACCTGCTATAAATATTCACCAAAGCACCAAATGTGTATTAATCCTCAGATGAAAATAGTCCCCAGCAAATGTACTATTTACTCATGTTTGAGCTACATCTAAAAAATAAAAAGCAGAAAGAAATTCCTTTGCTTTTTTTCCCCAAAATAAAAATATATTTGTGAAACATTTTTTTAAGATTGTTTTTCTTCAGTAGGAAGGAAAGGACACTGAATGTCACAGACATTATTTTTCTTTTCATTTGATTGCTCACTCTCCTCTTGTGGTATCTTGTCATGTAGATAGTTTTATTTGATATGACGAGGTTTTGATACACTTGTGTCTGCAAATTCTGAACGGTTTTCATTTGAACTACTTTTCACAGAGGAAATAGTCCAAATTAAAACTGCTGATAGAGTCCTCTGTGGGTTATCCAGAGTAATCGGAACAATGTCCCTGAACACAGAAGCTGCAGTTGACTTTTTTCAGGTTGTGTAATTTGGGTGAACTAACCCTTTAATATATTTCTATGGTACTCTAACTCCTGTTTTTTTCAACCCTAATCCTTTGAACCTACTACGACAAAAAGCACTAATGCCCTCATGTTCTACCTGCTGAACTCATTCTAAAACAGAAAATGTTAAAATTGACTCGCTGCTAATTAGATATTTTTGTTTAGAGGAAAACAATCAAAATTGTTCATTTTGTATTATTAACGTTATTTCCTCATGCCGTGAAGAGTCACAGTCTCATTCCCTGCCAGTGAGTAGAGAGATTTTCACGAGCCCATCAGAAGCAGGGCTTCCAGTAGATATAACCCGTGCTATGGTAATCACATGCTAATCACAGTTAACACCAGCGCAGGGTCCTATACTCTAGATTAATGCATCCGTCGCATATTCACGTTTCCATTAGCATAAATCAGGTTCACCCTGCCTTTGTAATTAGTGTTTTCATGTGAATGATAATAAGATATGGTGATTAGGTCAGGGTACTAGAATGGAAATGACTTGTCAGCTTAGTGGGCCTCAAACTGTTCCGCACATGTCGGACTATCAATATGTGCTTCCTCAAGAAACAATTAATGATGTTGAAAGATAATTGAAGTTTGATAGTTGGATGTGGAAAGCAAAAGTAGACTATTAATAAAACTTATGCAAGACACTTGATGTATTAGAGGGATTCTTATGGCAGAGTTATGTCAAAGACATGTATGTTAAAGCACGCTGTCGGTTTCATCCTCCATACTGTACGTTGTAGCAGACCGCTTTACAAACCCTACAGTGTCTTACACAGCCACCCTGCATGTTTATTTAATTTATAAATGACTGCGTGCTTTGTAAACTTGACACTACATTCAGAAAAGTTTTCTGAACGCTTTTTTTTCTAGATAATTCGATCACACTGCATTTCTGAAGACAAAGATTTACAGGCTGCAGGACCACATGGTTTTCCCCCAAAACCCCAGGTGTGGACTTCTGGTGTTAATGTCATTGATGAAAACTGTGATGACATTTTTTTGTCAATAACCTTTTTTCCATGACGAAAACAAGACAATGACAAGCTAAAAATAGATCTTGATACTAAAAACTAAGTAGAGAAGAGCTGTGTATTTTAGAATGCGGCATGAGCGACAGGCTGTAAACTCCAGTAAATAGTCTGCACCAGGATGTTTTGCTAGCCACTTAACGGCAGTGGAGCAAGCAGCCACTGGCTGCCGGTCTGCACAGCTGATCCCTGCAGGACTCGACTCAGACCGGACTGGAGAAGGT
Organism: Epinephelus fuscoguttatus; assembly: GCF_011397635.1. NCBI lineage: Eukaryota > Metazoa > Chordata > Actinopteri > Perciformes > Serranidae > Epinephelus > Epinephelus fuscoguttatus. The sequence continues at coordinate 20,490,560 of NC_064762.1, forward strand.
TTATAGTTTGAGATGAAAGAGGTGACGAAAGATGAAGATGAAAGTTTAGTTTCTCACACAAGACATGAGTTTAAACCTCCCCTATTTAAACTCCTCTGGCCTGCTTACTGTTGCTGCTTCCTCTGCAAGTCACTTTGCAACCCACTTCCAACCCAGCTCCTCCTTTTCATGCTGTGTCTGACTTATCAGTGTCATTTCTGTTATTCGGTTCTGTTTCTGGGTGGTCTTTGCTACTGATCTCCTGGTCTTAGGCTTTCCATGTAGGCGCATGGAAGGGCAGGGAGGTTTGGCTCTCTCTGCCTTAGGCTTTCCACGTAGGCACGTGGAAGAGGCTTTCTGTGAGAGAACAGAGCCATACCGCCAAATATAATACTGCAAATGGAAATAAAATTGTCTTTGTCTAAAGTAATCCTGACTGAAGTGTTATTTAAAAAGTTTGCGACTAATCATTTAATTTCCCTTTATTACCTGAATCCACTAAAATAAACACTATTCATTTCCAGCGAGCCGACACTTAATATCCCAGATCCACTTTATTTGAACCTATCCGACAGCATCCAGTCGAGCTGCAGAGGAGAACCATGAAGAACTAAGATAACGTCAATAAGCGGCAGTTAGAAAATGATAACGACGATAATTTGATTCGTGTACAAAAACTACAGGTGGTCAACACTATGCAAAACGTGAGTCAAAAAATTACAGGTGGAGACACAACTTCTAGCAAACTTGACAAATAAATACAAAGAATTCAAGAGTTTTTACAATCAAATATGTTACAAGCCTGTTGTTTAAATGGCATTACATTTAGTGAAGAGCATAATTTGACCTGTTTATGACTCAACTCAACTCAAAGTTTAGGACATGGAACTTGCCTTACTTGTGACTTGCAAGACAATGACTTGGTCCCACCTCTGCCCAAAACCTGGGAGAAGTATGTGGACCCTCATTCTTCTCCTCCATTAACAGCATGAAAACTCAAAGGGAGCTGCCCTGTCATAGCCTGCACCAACAACCTGTTTCACCTCTGTTCTACTGCAATCGACATATAATGAAAACCTTTTTGCAGTCAACATTACGCCTTCTCATACGAGGCAGTGTGAAAAAAAGAGCATGTATGAGCATATGTGTGTAACATGTGAGAAGGTCACAACACTGAGCCTGCATGTGAATATAAGTGGGAAAGAAAATGTGTGCAGGTGCGGCACACACCTGTGTACTTTGATGAAATACACCGCATGAGCAGGACTCGCAGCAGTGATTGGGCCAAGGTGGGGTTCAGTCTTTGTGGGTTTTGTGTCCCTCAGGACTTCCCCTCCACCCCTGACACCCCTGACACACAGCATTCCTCTCAGACTGGTGACCCCGCATGACGGACGGCATCCTCCATGCTTATAAGCGACTGATGAGACCCGCTGCAGCCCCAAGAGACTGAGAGGCAGAGGTTGGGATCAGGAATGTGACAAAAAAAAATAAAACAAAATGGAAGGGAAAACATTTACATCTATTAAAATGTTTTCAGCAGCAGGGTGGGAACAAATGAGGTTTAATCAAACCCTAAACGATCTAAAGGAAAACCACAGTCCAAGATTTAATGCCATGGTCTTGCTTTAGGGTTGTGATGCGTGTATGTGTGTGCATTGCAAGAGTTATTTCTCATTCAACCTGACACCCCTGTTTCCATGGTAATTTATGAGGCCTGAACTGTGAATCTGAACGCCCAGCTCCCACCTCCAAAAACCGTCTTCTTCATGGGTATCATACTCCCTCTTTGAACAGTTTGGTAGCACATCACAGCTTTTTCACAAAGCTGCAAAGTTGTGATAGTCATGACGAAACTTTTGGTTTTCAGGTTAGGATAATGGTGAGAACAGGGGTGGGTAGTAACGTGTTACAAGTAACACGTGAGTAAAAAAAATAGGTTTGCTCCTTTTTTTAAACTGTATTTTTACTTTGTATTCTAGTATATTTTTTGAGCCAGTGATCTACTTTTTACCTCTCTACATTTGCCATTTATACCTTCATTACATTGAGTCTGCAGTGTATAAAAGAATTAAGTGTAGGGCAGGAGAGCATGAGGAACACCTCTACTTCAGACATGGAGTTTCAATCTGCCTGCAAGAAGCACCACCTGTCTTTTGACCGCAATGCCATGGTGACAGAGGAAAACCCAAGACAAGAGGCAGCTTTCAGCGACGATCCCTGACAACATCTGGCTACACTTTTAAACCCAAATCTAAAATAGACAACAGTTACATGATGAAGTGCTGCTGTGCCTCCGGAGAAACACTAAGATCTCTGCTTTTAAAAACCTTCTTCTAATGCCCGCAAGCGCATTTAAGTAAGTTGCACATACTGTAGGTGGAAATGTAGGTAGCTAGCTAACATCAGCTATGTAAATCTTTCATGTGTCACATTAATCTATGATGTTATAATAAGGAAGAGAGGGGTGGAGAGAAAGAGATGGACAGAGAGTAGGAGACATCCTTAAGGTATACAGTGTAAACCCCCATCTATCCATGGCACAGAATTTCAATGTAAAGTCTACACAAATGTCCCAGATTGTCAAAATGACATATAAACGTTATGTTCACTTGACACAAAAACTCATCCATTGTGAGCCAGACATCATTTTTCATGTTAATTCAACAATTTTTGAGTTTTGAGTTAATTTCACTAAAATTTCTAAAGTCAATTTAGTTAGTTAATTAATTTAAGGACCATTAACAGCTCAAATTACAGAATTACAGATTGCAGGAGCAGATCCAAAAATTTGTCAGGTTTCCATTTGCTTGTCAATTACACACAGGTCCGAAAGACACACACATGCACAAACAGGACCTATACATGCACAAAGTGGAGAGATGTCAGAGTGAGGGGGCTGCCCTTGGTCAGGCGCCCCGAGCGGTTGGGGGGTTTGGTGCCTTGCTCAGGGGCACCTCGGCAGTGCCCAGGAGGTGAACGCTCCATATTTGGTCCGGACGGGGACTTGAACAGGCGACCCTCCGGTTCCCAACCCATGTCGCTATGGTCTGAGCTACTGCCGCCCCCCATAAAAGTAAGACAAAGACACATTTACTAGATACTGTATTGTACTAAACTTAAACTTTTTAGCCGTCTCCAAAATGTTTTAAGTTGAGTGCGCAAATTGGGGATTACAGTGTACTTTGCTGATTTTCAACCAGCTTTGTATCATAATAATATGGGTAGTATGTATAAATGAACTGTGATAAACTTCCCTCCTTCTTACCAGCACACAGATCTCCCTGCTCATCTCCCAAGTCAAATTTTCAATTTTTGCTGGCTCTAGCGCTGTTGCTCAAACTACATTTTGTACTGCCTCATTTTTGTATCCACCACCACGGACACAAAGACAACAGAAGCGGATCAAGAGAAAGACCCACCCCTCTCTTTCTCTCTCAAATTCAGACCAAATGATCAAATATAAACCAAGATTCTGTAACTATATCTATTGCCTATTTTTTGTCTAAAATGTCTTCAGAAACATATTTTAGTGCACTGTTCGGTTGTAATACAAGAATCTGTGAACAGGAAGTGTGCACCATATTGTTTCCTGTATTGTGTAGAGAAAAAAAAAAGCAGAGGCTGAAAAACTGAGATCATCAGTAAAACTAAGCTGAAACTGAATCTTTTTAAAAATTAATTTGTGCCAACCTCAATCAAGATTTTAAATGATTAAAGCTTGATGCTTTCGGGTTGTGTTGTGTTTTGCTTATGGCGCTCTGTTGTCTGATGGTGTCATGTGCAATACTGTTATGTTTTTTATGTTTTTATGGTGTATGCTTCATTTCTCTGGACTATTTTTGTAAGGCAGCAATACTTGCGCAGCTACTGAGTGCAAGATAAATTTCTCTACGGGGACAATAAAGTATATCGTATCACATCGCATCGCATCATATCGTATTGTATTGTATCGTATCATTACAGCTTTGCGGATTTCTGGCTTCAAATGTTTTCAGGAACCAATTTCAGCTACTACAACTTTACTGTTTAACTACCAAGCTCGCATTACGTCACCCACCAGCAGGAGCATTTATTGGTCCGGTGAGATGCAGTGCATTGTGGTAGTTGTAGGTTTTCTACCTCTTGAGTAAAATCAAATGCCACAACCCTTTTCCTCTGTTTTCTCTAGTCATGCAGGACCAGTTTTAAAAGCTTATATGTCATTCTACTGCATAGACAGGCTTGTTTTAATGTAAATACCATCTTTCCAGGAGTGAAATACTTATTTAATTTTTTTTGATTAGCCTACATACTCTACTTCATTTTAGATAAAGGTGTTAAATATGTTTTTTCCCCATTATTTTGGACGAGGTCGTACAACCTAAACAATTTTAAGACAGAAAGTAACTTGTACTTTGAGTAATTTAATCAACTTACCCTGTATTCTGGAATGGCAATGGTAATTTTCAGTTTTACGTCAGTCATTTTTTTTTTACATACATTTTCTCTACCCATCACTGGGTATAAGTTAGGTTCTTTTATAGTTTTTGGGGTTTTTTTTGTTTTATTTTGGTGGGAAAAGTCTGGCAAAATTGCAGGATGTCCAGAAAGCTTAAAGGCAGCCACCTTATCTAATATAGCCACTTCTATCAGATATGGGTATCTCTTGTAGTTTTGAAGTCTAAAAACTACAGGGCAGTGTCCCCTTTCTTACCTCCAGTCCACATTTTTGAGAGGACTCTGCATCACATTGTCGCTCCTGTCAGGGCAGAGGAATAGCTGAATGAGAGATTCTCAAACAGGGGCAGTAATTTGCAGAGTGTGTTTCTAAGTTATTCCAGCTCCCCGCAGCTCAGCAGTGGCTGACCCCTCTCCCCGTCTGTCTGCTAAGAGGCCTACAGGGAGGAATCAGCCCAAATTACCTTTATTGATCCAGAGAGACAGGTGAATACCAAGCAGGTCTCTCTTTCCTTCACTCTTCTTATCTCTCATCACTCCATCCCCCTCCCCGCCTGCAGGAGGAGAGAATATAAAAAAAGGAAACGGGGAGCTTTTTATGTGAGAGGAACTATTCTAACCACCGCCACACGTTACTGTATCAGCCATTGCAATGATTTACTGTTTGCATTCAGGTTGCTGTGATTAAACCTGCCTTCTCGTTGCTCATCTTTCACCAGAGTGAACAGGAATGGCGAGCGGCTGTTTTTCTGCCTCCAATCCACCATTGTCCTTTCGCCCCAGCATACAAATCACTGTGGCGGTGGAAAAGATACTCCATTAGGTCCAACTCTGAGTTAAATCAATGCGTGACTTATCAAATGAAATAGGGGATTATGAGGTAATCACCTGGCAAACGTTGCTGAAATTGTAATTATCTCCACTGCACACATCTCAGAGAGAGGAGACCAAACTAACTATTTAAGTGGAGGGCGAGATAACAAGGTGTAGAAAAGCACAACAGCTATATCTCTTAGACAGCGACGTGAGGCAGAATGTTTATGTGCTGGGAGCAACTCTGTGGTTTCTCTCGCTCGACAGAGGAAACAAGGTATGAAGGCGCTCGCTTCATTGACAGATTTACGCTTCTTGTCCTCTGTCTCATTACTGCAAGGCTGCTGCTCAGTCTCGATGCTGCTTAATCACACCGCTGTTTATGTGCATTAGATTCTCAGCAGGCGTGAATGGCAGGTGCCACATTATGTACAGTGCTGTGAGGGGATTTGTAACCTGCATGCTTTTACAAAGCTAATAAATGACACTGAAATAACAAATAATTTGTCAAATAAATATATAAAATAAATCTAAAATAAAAGACACAAATAAAAAATCTTGTAAAAATTAAATAAATATGAAGTAAAACAAACAGAAAAATATGTTCTGTTTTATGAGAAAAAGATTTTTGGATAAATAAAAATAATGCTTTGTCTTTTAAAGACAAATTTTAATAAATCCAAAATAGGTTTTTTCTGTTTTATAATCATAACCTAACTTTATTTTATTTTATTATATATCCCAAAACCGTTGGGATCCTCTTACATGTTAACACGATTTAATTGAATTTATTTCTAAAAAAAAAAAAACAATAAAAAATAGAAATAAAAAAAATAAAATAGGCTGCATTTTCTACTGCACTGCACTAAAAATTTACAATCATATAATATGCATTTTCAAAGATAAAATAAGAACATTTGTGTTATCTAATGTTTAATATTTTGTGTCTGTATTCATTTCTTTACAAAAACTCACATGCCAAACCTTCCAAAATCATTTTATCTTTTCTATATGTGGAGTTTTAATTATCCTATAACTGAAATGTACTGGTTACTGTACCAGTGCAACACAGCCCCCAGCTGGAAGGACTGCCAAGTTACATCTCTGGGCCCAGAGCCAGTTAGAATCTCACTTTTGGCTATCTTGCCCCATCTGTTGGTCAGGTGCACTCATTGAACTGTGTAGCTTTAAATAAATGTCAGCTTATCTGAGGGAAGCACTGGAGGTTGATTTAAGTTTTTTCAAGGAGTTTTTCAATATGAAGAAGAAGAAGAGGAAGAGGAAGAAGAACAAGAACAAGGAAACTTAAAGGGGTTCTTTGCCAATTTACATCCAGCTTTGTGTCATAACAGTGTGTGTAGTATGTGTAAATGAACTGTGGTAAACTTCTCTCCATCTTACCAGCGCCCAGATCTCCCTGCTCATCCCTCAGCTCAAATTTTTGCTGGCTCTAGGGCCGTTGCTCAAACTTTAGACTGTAGCCTACTTCCACATTTTCATCAAGGAAACTATAACAGAAGGAAAGGACATGACAGTGTCAGTGACAGCATGCACATTTTGCATCAAAGCCAGAGTGTAGTGCTGGTCCCATTCTTCTCCTATAATGATGGGCAGAGCCATGATCTGTTTGGAGACCAATAACAAGGAAAATGAATGTGCACATTTAGATAGTCAACTTCACGTAATGTGTGTTTTATAATCTGGTGGAAGCATTTTTCCAGTCAAAGCTAAAACAGGCCAGATATGTTGGGTTATAGTGGGACTTATGCCCCACTAACGTGAGTAGAAGTGGTTTCAAACTCTGGCTCCAAAGCTAAATTCAACTGATATAATGTTCTTTCCTTCTTTTATAGTTTGCTTTTTTTTTCCAAAATATTTTATTAAGGTTTTCAAAAAAGGAAAAACAAAGAAAAATAAAAAAAAGCCACACAGTACATCAGTGTGCAAAACAAACAAAAGTAGACATGACCCTGAGGCGATTACAATAATACTTTATATGATACAACATTAGGGTGCAACTAACGATTATTTTCATTGTCGACAAATCGATTATTTCTTCGATTAGTCGACTAATCATTTTATTGAAAAATGTGTTAAAATGTTGAAAAATGTCGGTCTGTCTCTCCCAAACCCCAAAATTATGTCATCTAGTGTCTTGTTTTGTACTCACGCCAAAGTCAACGATTAGTTGACTAATCGTTGCAGCCCTATACAACAGCCCTTCCCTCCCACCCCCCAACCCATCCTTCTCCTATCCCCAATTGTTTCCTTCCTTTAAATATTTCTGAGGCACAATGTCTAGAATTTAATATGCAGAACAGCAACATCCATGGTTTTACTTTTTTTCATTTTTTATGTCAAGGGCCGAATTAAAACACAGTAAGAGCTGATGTCGTTTGAGACAAAAAGGGTCCCCAGCTCTTATAAAGTTTTTCTCGATAAAGCAAACGACTGGCAGAGAAGTGCAGCATCTCTACTTTTAGGCAGGACATTACGTCTGGAAGCCACTGGCCAGATGTGGGCTGGGCAGCATCCTTCCATTTGGGCAAGATGGCACGCCGGGCCAAGAGCACAGCAAAGGTCACCATATGGTGCTCAAGTTGGGATCGTCTGCACCAGTAATGCCAAACAAGGCAACAGAAGGGTCTTAGTTTAACTTTTTTTAAAGGAATTTAGACAGTGTATGGAAGATATGCTTGATTTTCAATAGGCCACCACAGACGAGCATAGAAGCAGTTGGAGAGAAAGACCCGCCCCTCTCTTTCTCAAACCCTCAAACTTTCTCAAAACAGTAAAACTTGGCAGTGCTGATCAAATATAAGCCAAGATTCTGTTACTGTATTCCTAATTTCGCACCTGAAAAGTCTTTACAAAAATATTTTGGTGCACTGTTTGGCTGTAATACAAGACTTTGTGAACAGAAAGTCAGAAAGTGGGCGCCAACGGAGGCTGAAAAAACTGAGATGAAAAAGTAAAACTAAGTGGTGATCAAATATGAACCAAGATCCTGTTACTGTGTTGCTTATTTTTTTGCCTATAATGTTTACAGAAACATATTTTAGCTTATCATATAGCTGTAATTCAATATCAGTTAATACTAGCTGGCCGCCATATTGTTTCCTGTTAAAAAAAAAACAGCCAAGCTGCATTACGCCATGCACCAGCAGCAGTGTTTAAGGTGCGTTCGTTTTGTACTCGGAGGTCAGAAGTCGAAATGGCAATAACGTCATCTCTGAGTAGTCAACAGTTTTTGCATTCTAGTTGACAACAGTGGACAAGCCGGGAAAAAACATGGACGCCCGCAAGAAAGCCTTTGTTGCCCTTGCACTTTCGGAGTATAGACAGCTTCAAAACCATCATGCACTCCAACTGATGAACGCTGCAGATGAGGCTGACCTAATGTAAAACAAATAAGATAAAATTGCTATAAACAGTACTTCAGCGGAGTGTTTACTCACTATGTATGTGACCGGCAGCCATCTTGAATTTGTAAGTCGGGGTTGATGCGGTTGCTCCGAGTTTCTGAGTTGGAAATCCGATCTCAGGGTGCGTTGGAGTTTAAACTTCTGACGGGGAACTGGGAATTTCTGACCTCCGAGTACAAAACGAACGCACCATTATTCATCTGGTGTGGTGCAGTGCATTCTGGTAGTTGTAGGATCTCTAACTCTTGAGCTAAAGCAAATCCCACAGCCCTTTTTTTCTGTTTTCTCTGGTTGTGTAGCACAATTTTTAAAATTAGTTTTGTCTTTCTATTACATAGACAGCCCAGTTTTATACAAAGACCATCTCTCCAGCAGTGAAATATTTCTTTAAGTTGTGCTGGTTCTACTGTGAAGAAGCATCTACTGGTGCTTACACACACACACACAGCTGAATGTTGAGGTTTTCAGGATTGGGTGACACTTGTGCACACACAACCAATATCACCAAACAAGTTGTATGATTATGACAGCTACCATAACACTTAATTTAATTTCCTTTGTCAGTGCTGCTCTGAGAGGCAGTGAAAATATCAGTTTCTTAAAGTAATTCCTGGACACACACAAAGTAGAAATCATTAAAGTTAAACATGGAGTGAAGCAGTACTCACTGTGCCACATCATCCATTGATGCATGGAGAGTCACTTTGTTTTATCACATCAGATGCACAGCAGTAAGATTCAAACTTTCTGCCCCACACACAGCAGCACTTCCTGTCTACATGCTCAAACTTGTACATTATCAGAGACACAGTGCCCCCTTTTGGCTTACAACTGAACTGCCTTTGAAAACAGCCAGCCAGAGACAATCCTGTGTCACAACTATTCTAACAAGCCCTGTGTCTCCAGTGACCAGCAGAGGTGTGACTGTGAGAATCAGTAGGTTCAGTCTCAGCTCGACTGAGTCACACTTTGTCACCTCTGTCTGGTGTCTGTGATCACACCACAGGCCCAGTCAAAGTTCACGGAGGCAGGCGACAGTCACACTTTCCAAATGAGTAGAAAATAAAACAAAGTAACACAAAATATTGCATGATTATGAATACCTCATTTTGAGCAGCACTAACTGAATTTAATTATGACAACTGCTTAGAAAATGATAACTTCTAAAGGATACAAAGGAAGATGTTATGTAAACAGGTTGGACCTTTATGTTCTATATTAGATCCTGATTATAACTTTAAAAACAGGCTGGTGTATTCGGCTACAAAGACAGGGTTCATGGCAGTTGTGACACATGTGACCGCTGAGGTCAAACATGGGACTGAGCAGAGTTCACCCCCTCAGGTGTGTATTCCTCACGCCCAGCTTCACACCAGCTCCTGGGAAAGAGCAGCATGTGTCTGAAAAGTTTTAATTGTAAAAACTGCAAAGTTCATCAGAGTTCACAGAGTTACACTGGGACAGGACAGCATAAAAAGGTAAAAAAATAAAATAAAATTAAGAAAAAAAAATTCTTCACACTGATTCTCAAACATGTTCTATGCCTGAAACCGCCTGGTAGAGCTGTCTACTGCCTGCTGGGTGCCTAATTTCCCTTGAGATGAATGCAGTATCCATCTATCTGTCCACCCAGCCATTCATCCATCCATCTATGATGCCACGGGGTACAAACAAAATGACAGAAAGCAACATCTTCGGCCAAAAAAAGTATTACATAATCAGGAACACTTAAAAATGATGAGTTTGTGTGACAGTTGCTTAAATTTTACAGGATGATTATGATCTATAAAGGAAGATCTTCAGTAATCAGGCTGGACCAGGGGACATCCATCAGTTTAATTCTACGTTAAAACCTGACTATTACTTTAAAATGTATTTAAAGGCAAAGACAGGGTTCATAGCAGCTGTGACACATGTTACCACTGAGGTCAAACATGGGACTGAACAGAGTTCACCCCCTCAGGTGTGTATTCCTCACGCCCAAGTTCACACCAGCTCCTGGGAAAGAGCAGCATGTGTCTGAAAAGTTGAAACTGCGCGAAGTTCACCAAAGTTCACAAAGGTATACTGCGGCAAGACAGAATGTCCCCTACAGAATACAAGATCAAAATCACAAAAAGTAACATCTTCAGCTGCAAAATCATTGCATGATCATGAAATTCTGAGTTTATGTGTGACGATTGCTTAGAAAATGATCACTTGAGAAGGATGATTATGATCTAAAAATGAGGATCTTAAATAATCAGGCTGGACCAGGGGAAGGCTGATATCCATCAGTTAATATTTTGTATTAAAACCTGACCATAACTTGGACCGCAGAGGTCAAACATGGGACTGAATAGCTTTTACACCCTCAGGTGTGTATTCCTCACACCCAGCTTCACACCAGCTCCTGGGAAAGAGCAGCATGTATCTGAAAAACTGTGCAAAGTTCACAAAAGTTCACAAGATTTTGTTGAGACATCATGTACAGGTCCAACTAAAAAAAAAAATCTCATTTAAAAATGTAAATTCATCACATGGAAAATGAGCATTTGATTCAAACACTTTGCTTCAAACTCATTCACAAACACAGTCAATGTCTGAAACTGCCCAGTGCAGGTAGTGTTGAGACCGTATATAAATTTAGTTTTCTCTCAGCAATCTCTGACTGTATGTGTAACTTCCACCACTAAACACTAGATCATTTATTTGTGTGTAAAAATAAAGAAAATCTAAGAAATGTCTGCTTCAGTTGACATTAAGTTTGTACAGTAAAAACAGGGCTGTAATGACCTATTTAATATTTGGGGGCACCCAGTCCTGAAGGTGGAGTAAAATAAAAATTTCTCCTAGGATAAATTTTTGGAAACATAACAACTGAACTGACCATTTTCAAACACTCTGTGGGAAAAATCCTAGATGATTAAAATAATGTTACACAAAAAGGTTAAGCTGTTACGTTCAGCATTACAAGGCTTTTCAGATGCTTCTTGATCAGGGTAAAAATTCCAATCAATTTCTCTGTTTTAATATATTTTTTTAAAGTCTGTGGATGAAAACAAAAATAAATCTTATAGCCCGGAACTACTAAAAACCAATGTGCTTTAATAAAAATATTCCAGACGTCTTTCTGTGTCCCCACGCAGTATTTGGAATTTGCATTTACACATTGTCCAGTAGCATAATAATAAGAATTATTTGTTTAGTTTATTTATGATAATGATTGCATTTTCTAATGATAACTTCAGACAGCAGTGTGTGGTTGCCTGTTATAGCTCTCAGCATTTTGTTTTTTTATTATTATTATTAATATGGTGAAGGCAAGGGGGCATTTTGAGCATATCTGAATATGTGGCAGGGATTTGTTCCCTCCAATATATGTTATAATTCCAGCCTGGAGTAAAGGTTATAAGTTCATCAGACAGGGCATCAGTCCTGGCTGCTTTTATATTGAAGTCTGGAGGTGAGCAAATTTCACACCCCAGTAAGTGACACTCCTGAAACCACCAGCTCTGACACCCGGGCCTGGGAAAGTCTCAGCCACGCAGGTCAGGGCTGAAGAGGTTATCAGAGTGTCATCATCATAACTCCTAATGTCAGGTCTGTGTATGAATATTACATTTATTTTGTTTCTCAGCAGCCGCCCGTTGTGATCACTTGTTCCAGAAAACATTCAGTTCAACATTTGTCTGCATCTTTACACCTCTACTGACTTCATAAATGTTGACTTTACTTGTTAAAGTCTGAGCAGGTGTTAAAATAAAATCTGAACAAAAACAAATTTGTTAATTCATTGTGATTAAAAAACAGTTTGTCCAGCTGGGGTCAGCAGGTCAGTGGCAGTGCAGCGCCCCTGGTGCAGTCAGAGGCCACCGTGTCCACCTTAACCTTAACAAGGTGTGTAAACTTTGCACCCTGCAAAACACCTAATGAGGATCCCAACGGTTTCCAGGGAGAGGCTTGAAGGGTTGGCACCGGGGTCAGCTGCAGAGTTCAAGTCATTAAATCAGAAATGCAAAATGTGAATGTTTAAATAATAACCTCCATGATAATGTATTTTAATGAGCACAGGGTGCGCATTAGATGACATGTCTTGGTACGCAGTTTAAAGGATGCACACACGTGTTGAAGTTCAAGCAGCTTCACATTTAACTTCTCTATAACATCATATTTTAACACTATGCTTCCTATTTTTAACAAATCCCAGACATTTATTTGTGGTGTATAAACCGACTGTACAACAGCAGGTAGCCCACTACATCTACCAGCACAAATAATTTAAAACCTGCTGCTACTTTATAACTGTAAAAATAAATAAAAATGCTTCACATAAGTGTGCCAATAACTTAATATGTTTATAAATTCTGTTCTGCAAGGTGTTATTATTGCAAAGGCTGATTTACTTACCAGGCAGGATAGTAACTCAGCAGGACACCCACGATCACAAAATGATGCTTTGTAGTAATTTAATGAACTGCAGTGTTATATTCAGCATCCTCAGTAGCCCCCAAACCACTTCAGTATCATCCAGATCGGCCAAGCAGTTGCTGAAATATTTTCTTAGTGTGCTAATCAATGCTAATTACGCTAACTATGCCAATTTCCCAACATATTCAAGTTAGCATCCAGCAGTTTCTAAATGCTGGGCACCCATTCTGTACATTTCTAACTTAAAACTTTGGGGAACTGAACACTTTCGGATTCACATTGCTGGCAAGTAGACTGTCTGGTTTCTCTGACTTGAGGTATTGTGACAAATTTAGGCCAAAGCAAGTGTAATTTTCAAGATATAAAGGTCAACAAGGTTTCTGCAAACAAGTGAAGCAGTGATATCAAACACAAAGTGATAAAATTAAATCATTTTTGATGAGAATTTGTCAAACAGACAATCTTTTTTTTTTGTTTTTTTGGGCATGTTGTGTGTGATATTTTGAAATAAAATGGCAGCAAGCCCCAGAATCTTATTTTGTTCCTTTCCCCTCTGTTTCAGGGTACTACTTTCCAAATTTCCTGCTTGTGTGACGATTTATGTCATTGTAGCGCCCTAATATTTGCATTTACACAATTTCATAAGAAATATGTCCCAAAAAAGAGGCTTTGGGACCTACAGCTACAACTCAGTATCAACTGGTACACTTATAAAGGACTTCCTGCATCATCACTTCATCCTGTGGCTCTGTCTTGTAGACAAGCTCTAAATCAATTTTACAAATTATTTTTTTAGATGATACTGTGATATCAACATGGTGCATTTCCAAACAGTAATAATTGTGAGGTTGGTTTTTATTACCAGAAAATTATTATTGTATAATCATGAATGCTTAATTTTGAGCGGCACCAAATTGTGATTAATTTATGACAAGTGCTGAGAAAATAATAACTTTCAAAGGGTAACTGTGATTTACAAAGGAAGACTTTCTGTAATCAAGCTGGACCTCTATATTCTAAATTAAACCCTGATTATAACTTAAAAAACAGGCTGGTGAATTTGGATGCAAAGACAGGGTGCATGGCAGTTGTGACACATGTGACCACAGAGGTCAAACATGGGACTGAACAGTGTTCACCCCCTCAGGTGTGGATCCCTCACACACAGCTTCACACCAGCTCCTGGGAAAGACCAGTACGTGTCTGAAAAACTGTGCAAAGTTCACCAAAGTTCACGAAGTTCTGTTGCGACAAAACAGCATGCAAAGGAAAAAAATTGCTTCACAGTCATTTACAAACTTTGCTTGAAACTGCCTGCTGCAGCTACTGTTGTGACTCTCTCCTTCTCTCCAGCTATTTCCACAGCGAGTGTGTGCACATTTTACCACTTAACACAATGTAACGTGTGTATGTGTGTTCATATTAATTACCAAAAACTATTGGACACACAAGTAGCTGGTGTCTGACTGGATCTTTAGGTGAGCAACACATTCTCACTCCGACCTCGTCAAATATTGACGTTTGGTTTCCTGGTCCACATACGACGCCAAAGGTACCCTGGGTGTGTTGGTTGTTGACGTTCTGGGACGCTGTGTCAAGTTCTGCCTGTTACATGCATTGTCTTCTTTTAAAACACACTTCCATTTTTACAGGAAATTTACCATGTACATACAGTCTCTTTCAAAATGAATGCACTATGTTGGTACAACACCGCAAACTGACTTTTCTTTTCCCTTCAACAACAATCACACATGGTTGGGTCTAGGAAAAAAGAACAGGGTTTGGCTTTAGAATCTTATGAGACACAAACACGGCTCTCTCGGGTGAAAGTCACAGTTTGTTGGACCCATCCACCACCGCTCCTGCTCACCCCATACAGACTTTCGCCGCCTTAACTTAAACTATAACAGCAACCAGCCGTTTATCATGCTGACGTTAAAGGACACCTTTTTTTCATTGGTTTCTGACGCCACAAGTCACTGCCCAAGTGCCGGATTTCCACAACTTTGGAGTGAGACCGGGCTTAGATGAGATATAACATTGTCATGTGTGGTGTGTAGCAAGCCCTAAATGTGTGTTTGTGGGTGATAGTGTACATACACAATGCACAACCAAGCAGGAAGAACAAGGCGTCGAGTAGAGTAGAGACCCAACACCTTATCTTGGACCCAGGGCCCCACATTGTGTTCATACAGCCCTAATTCATGTGTGATTGAACCATTCATCCTGTGAGAGGAGGGAAGAAAACACTTCACTAGTATGACATACATCTTTTGGTGGCAAACCCACATCTATATGATACCTAAACTCTATCAAGATAACATTTCAGCTCAAAACCACATCAAATAATGTTTTTTTCCTGTCTAAACTAATAGTTTCACTGGAGTCTACAAACCTTTCCCCACTGACTATCTCACTGCAGATCTTTATGCTCTCCTGACCCCGTTGACACCTCCCACATGTCACGTACTTTCCGCACTTCAGGCGTCACTGCGCAGGAAATGGCGCGTTTACCACCTCGCACTTATCCATGGGAAAAGAGCTGTTCAGGCCACAAGCAGGCAGATGTGTCACGTAAAGTGAAAACCCTGTCTCTGCTACAACTTCTAATAAATAAAGTAACTCGGAGAGAGAAATAGATATGTGGAAAAGTGTATTTTAAAGAGATGCTTCAATGAAAAGGAGAGTCCCGGTACACCTGGTGCAGAGATAAAGTAAAACTGATGTCTTGGGACACAGACTTTCAAATAGTAACTTTCAAAGTCCCCTTGTTCCCTAAAAAACTATTTTCACTATTTATTCCTGTGGCTGATTCGACTAAAAATCCTGAATCAAAAGAATAATGAAGCTCCAGACAATGACATTCATTTACTGTATTTTATTTCACTTCTCAAAGTACAAAAGAGGTAGAAATGTTAGAGGAATAATTTAAGCATTTACATTCTTGTTAAGAAGCGACAGAGATCTATGTACATGTATTTACAGTAATAAGTTAAAGGAAATATATTATCACATTATGCAACAGTTCACAGGCTCCAGAGAGCTGTTTAGTTCAGCTCCTTTTCCGTGTCCTCCTCTTCATCATCGCTGTCTTCATCGCTGCTGGAGTCCTCGTAAGGACAGATGGTCGCTTGGACCGGGTAGTTGCGCAGGAGCATCTCTGCGTCCTGGTACAGATAATCGAAACATCTCGATTTCGGCCAGTATAACCTTTAAAAGAGAACAAAAATGAATAAGAGATGCTTAAAAGAAATTACCAGCACGGGAATTAAAGATTTGGTAATTAACAAAACTGTACTTACTTCACTGGGTGGATGACCTGAGGAGTTTTGGGGTGTTGCGCAGCAGATAGATCTCCGTGGACAGAGCGGGCCTGGAGGTTAAAACAAAGCAATCCTGGTTATATTTTTATCCGTTTAACAACACATACATCAATTTCAGTATTTCAAGTTGTCAAAACTTACCTTGTGTGCGCCCGTTTTGTCCTCTGCTCCAGTCCACGGCCTCCACAAACCACCGGACTGCTGCGTAACACCGTCCCCAGAGAAAACACAAGTTAATCCACTCTCGGTACCGAAAGTCTCCATGGCTCCTTGTAGTGATCGGTCCTGCTTACAAGTCCGCTGAAGATGTGAGACTGAAGGAAGGAAGCTTCTATTTATCAGGGCCCCGGCAGTCGGTGCCAAATTGCGCTTTGACGCGTCTCCAAGTGTCTCCATGCGCCACGGTGGTGAGGTGCGAAGTCACACTTCAGCAAACTCCAGCCATATGGTCACTTTCTTTCCTAATATTAAATGTAGGATTTTTTTTAAAAAGCATCTCTTGTGAAATAGTGGCTTATTTAAAACACATTTAAAATAAACTGTATATTTGATTAAATGTGCGCACCAGCTCTCCTCACCCACTATGGAGCCACTATAGGGTTTGCGCATTATATGTAAGTGTCATTTCAGTCCAACAGGCCTATTTAGTGATGTGATTTGAACAAGATGTGTGTTTAAATCCAAGATACAATAAGTAAAAGCGGAGTTTGATTTGTTAAATTCTTGCCAGCACAAACTTGCTCTCCAACCCTTCAACCTTTTCACCTTTCAGTATCTCCGTATGTGCAGCCATTTGTGTGTGAGGTGTGAAGAAACACGTGCCCTACTGTCATTGCCCGCTGAGTGGGATGATGGAAGAAGGCTCGTGCGCAGTGACACGCGTCAGCCTTTTGTATAGCAGCAGCAGGGGGGAGGGCTAATGGCTGCACTTCAGCAGATGCAGAGCTTGAATGCATCACGCTCTCCTATATGGAAACGCATTTCATTATCTTATACAACTGCTATATGAGCTCGCCTTTCTGCCCTTGATGATGAAGACCACCAGTTATCCACTGGTCCCATTCTTCCTTTTCAGATATGTGAAGTGTTTTCTACCTGTGCAACAACAGGGGGCAGTGTGGGGCTGCATCCTGGGATGACATGATCCTGGGTACAGTGTAATATTTGACACATTTGTGTGTGAGAAAAATCCAGTAGGGGAAGAAGTCCGTCAAAATGTACTCAAAAGGTACTCATTATGCCAAAATTTGTGTGTTTTACTACTATGTATGATGTTTTTCATGTTAATATTGCTGCTGCATTAATGTCTATATTAATGTCTATATCTATTTTCTGCATTTTACTGATGTGGTTGTGTTAATTTTAACTATTTTATTGGGTAGTTTAACCAACAGCCCCCCCATCATATTCTGTACAATCATTTCGGTTGATTTCAGGGGAGATGCAAGGGACACGTCTTTGTTAATATTTAGAACACAAGCATTTGTTCCCCCCAATAACAGCATGAAAGTAGCAGAGTACTTAAAGACATTTCCACCATATGTTGGTGCAGAAACAGATGATATTGGTTCATAAAAAAGCACCATAATGCAGGAAATTAAAGGGGAACACCACGCAAATTAGGAGTTCCAATATGTTATTGCCATGGTCGAGGAAAGTTCAGTCAATATTCAAGAATATGAGCTACTCGCTCTCTCGAAGCCTGAAACCAGAGAAGTAAGTCTCAAACCTGTGATGTCATAGGGTATAAAGTGGATCAGAGACTGATTTTGTGGACCCACAGAATGTTTGTTTTCTTCTTTATATCCAAATTAGCTTTATTGTATTGTAGTGTTTTCAGTTCTGAAACAGAAAATGTACCCACATACTCAGAACAATTCCCCTGGCTGCTCTCAGTGTCATCAAGAACATCTTTACGAATTCATTGTCTATGGAGCAGCTCCAGACTTGATACTCTATGACATCACAAATTTGAGTTTGAGCACTCTAGTTTTTGGATTTGAGCGAGAGTTGTTCATGTTTACTAATATTTTTGGGCTGCCTTAGACCATAGGAATAACATGTCTGACTTTTGAAAATGGGCTTCATTCCCTTTTAAGTGTTTGATGCTTAGCTTTCAATACATTTAACATGACAAGAGAAAATCGATTTATTGTGTCAGTCTGACTAAAACTGGATTTCCATGTAATCCATGTTAACATGTTAGTCCAACTGAAATCGTACTGTCAAAGTTGGACTAACACATCCAGATAATGCGATTGGAAGTCGAATTACTCCTGCATGTATACAGTCAATCAGACCCAAACTGGCCGAGGTACTCTACGCATGCTCTACAGTTTCCATCCTCGGCTGTGACCCAGAAGTCAAATAACATTAAAAGTGTAACAGAAGAAGAAGCTAGTAACAACATGGCAAAATCTACATCCAGAGCTGTGTATGTTTGGAACAACAAGGAGACACAATTCATGCTGTGGCAGCTGAAAGAGTTAAATACTTTAAAATACATGGATGGGAGGACAACACCATGGTACCACTTTGCCGCTATAGCTAACTGTAGCTAGCTAGCTAGCTAGCTACCTTCTTTGTCGATTTTTTGGTCTGTGACGTTATAGGTTAACCAGAAAAGGTTTCCCAGAAAAGATTCCCCTCCTGTGCTTGTATACTGGGACAAGGACAGTAGTCGAATTAAATGGCTTAGTCAAGCTGTAACCATAGCTCGACTAAACTGTGCATGTTAACATAGTGACTGATGCTCACAAACTGACATCCTTGTGTAAGATCACTGTACCTCACTGCAGGCCTGCACACCCTTCACCCAGTACAAGTTAAGAGTGCAGAGGACTTTGCTTTTAACAAAACTTTAAGACATTTACAACATCAATTAATGCAGAAAAGGCACAAAATGTTGTATAAAAAATCACTAGAATGTAGGAAACACACTGCAGGGATCACATATCTGATCTGGGCAGGGAGCACCTTGGAGTCCCCGAGGAGGAGCTGGAAAGTGTTGCTGGGGAGAGGGACATTTGGGGCGCTTTGCTCGGCCTGCTGCCTTCCTGACCCAACCCAGGATAAGTGGATTAAAATGGATGGATGGATGAGGGAAATGAAGTGTTTGATGCTCCATTATTTTGGTGGAGAAACCCCCCCCTTTCATAAGAGTCCCTCCCCATGTTGACAGGAAGCCCACGCCCTAGTGTATGTTTGTAGCATCTCTGTCCTGTGCAGGAGGGGTATAAAAGATTATAATCTTTAAAGTAACTGAAGCTGTCAGGCAAAGGTAGTGAAGCACAAAGTATAATATTTATCTCCGAGATGCAGTGGAGTCATAGGTGTAGATTTTGGAGGGAGGGAGCAGGGGACAATACCAACATAAAAGTAGCAGAGGACCTTTGCGTAGACATATTAAAATACATTTAAACCTTAAATTGATGCAGAAAAGGCTCAAACTGGTGCTGAAAATTCACCAAAATTCAGGAAATGTTTAAGAAGGAAGTGTTTAAATTGCTTAAATTTTTTCAGCGGAGAAACCCCACTCGAATGTGCAATTAAGTGCAGCAGCTACTTGATGAAATGTCTTAAGTTATATTCTACCCATGGAAATATCTGTCCAAAGTAGCTGCCTAAAAGCACAGTGGACTCCAATTAGTCACTGGTGTGTGTGTGCGTTGTCATCTGGCTTCATTCAGAGCTAATAGGAGCCATATTTGAAACTATCACTTGTTAAAAGCTACTGTAGCAGGCCTGAAGTGAGGGCGTCTGTGATTAAAGGTGAACTGCGCATGACCAGCATTGAATTTCTTTGCCCACAAGCTCCATCCACATCACAGCACCGCCCTCCAGGGAACAAGCAGGCAGAGCTTGGCACCGCTGAGGTCCACATAGACCACTTTCTCTCTCTCTCTCTCTTTTCTCTCAGCCTCCTTTTTTCTGCTCTGAAGCTAATGAGACACACTATGCTCTGCTGCTGGCTCTTTTTGCGCGTTTTTGTGCCATTCACTCTCTCGCTGCGATGGCAAAAATACACAGTACATTACATGCTCTTGCTGTTCAAACACATGTGCGCAAGTGTCACCTTCATGGTCACAAAAAGGGCAGATGAATGCAATGTCTGTAGAAAGATTTTTACCACACAGAGTAGTAAAACTGGGTCAGCACATTAACAGTGTTTTCATGTCTTTTCTTCACTGCTGGCCAGCCGAAAAATACATCTTGTACGTTTTTAAAAATTGTACTGAAATACCTCCAAAACACATGGGGTGCATATTGACAAAACAGTGAGAGCACTTCAAAAGAGTGAATAAAAGAATAAAACACAAAGAAAGCAAGAAGAGTAAATGTAAGGTTTCTGCAGCTCTGAATGAAGCAAAATTGAAATAACCTGCCAAGGCCCCAGAAAATACGCCCACTAGCACACACACACACACACACACACACACACACACATGCAAGAATGGGCAGATATTAAGGACACATAATCAAGAGTGCTACATAAAGAAAGCCATTATCCCTTACTGGCTACCTCCATTAAAATAAATCAGTAACAAAGCCTGATATGGAGATAAAGAGAAGCAGATAGCTGCTGAGATGTACAACGTACAAAGAAGCAGCTGCAGCACAGCATCAAGGAGATGTCGTCATATTCCTGACATGTAATGTTTTATTTTCAGTGCCAGAGACTGAGTCAGCCTGACTGAAAGGTTCACCATTTGAATACTACCATACAAACCAGAATACCGCCATATTCTCAAGTCACCTAACATTTCTCTCTTACAAAGACTCTTAATACTTCACTCCAAAAAACAGAATCCCTCACCATGGCAACAGTCAACCACAAATATTAGTTGCTATTATATTGGTCAGTATAGCCTTATCTTTGTATTTTTGCTCACTGCATCATCGCTACAAATTACAGCTTTCAAAAATGGTCCCAAAATTTATATAAATTAATTCTTCATTGGCTAAAAATTAAGTTTGCCACACAGCACAGGCATCACACATGTAATAATGATACCTGTGTGTGGTTTCACCCATTATTTTTCTGCCGGGCTCCTGTTTTGAATTATATTGGGGGTTTTAGCTAAGAGGCTAATTTAAAGCACTCAGTGTTGTGTACTGTGACATGATCCCAGCCGCCTGAAAAGAATGTTGCATTTGTACATTTCCGCAAACCATGGATATGTTACGTTTGTACATTTCATACAAGTCATATCAATGTCTTTAAAATGATCATCAGGCGGTGGAGGGGATGGTGAACGGCATGACCCCTAGATGCTTATGCAGGCAGTGTGGTCCTGGTGTTTCATGGACTTTCAGTCTTTATAGACTAAAAGTCCGCCTACATAGGCAGTGTGGCCTGGGTGTTACACTGGCTTTCAGTCTAGTGATGGGATACTTGAGTCCTTAAACTGATTCGAGTTTGTATGAGTCACTCACTGAAGTGAATCAGGTTTTCGAGTCACTTGAGTCACTTGAGTCAGTCACTCAGAGAGAGCACACTACTCAGGTAAGGGAGGGGCTCTCCGAGCAGGGAGAGATTTCAAGTGAGCTTTGTGCTGCCAGTGAACTGGGAGCTAGAGCTACTGAGTGAGTGAGTGAGTGAGTGAGTGAATCGTTCGTTTTATGTAGCCTCAGCCTGTGATACAGCTCAGCTCAGCTCAGGGCAGGGAGGAGGAGGGAGAGTTGAACTGAAACAAGGACCAGAGTTGTATCTTTTCCCACAGGGCTAATAAAGCGATTAGCCTGATATTGTTACACAAATGCAGTTAGAATAACAGTTGCGTGGCATATTGCCTGGTCTCCTCTTTGCAGTTAGCTTGCGGTAGCAGGAGCGAGTCAGTGAACAAGTTAATAGAGACGATGACTTGTAAATCCTGAATCAATAAAAAAAATCTTGAGTTTCAAACGATTCGTCCATGACTTGCACATCACTATTTCAGTCTTTATTGACTGAAAGTCTGCGTAACACCCGGGCCACACTGCCTCCGTGTGCACACTGTGTGCATCATGGAACCTCTTGTATGTTTTTTTTTTTTTTAACCCGTGTCAGCTGGTTAGAGAAGCCACATGGCCCGCGTAAGCAGCGTTGCTCGACTGCTGCTTAGCTGCAGAACATCCAGAGAACAGAAGTCTCAAGTGTTCTTTTCCACGTGACATCCGCGGTTTTCAGGAAAAAAAAAAATTGTGCTACATTTCACTATAGCTCCAATATGTACAACTGTCATAGACATGAAAAAATATTAATATTTATTTTTAACTCAACATTTCCTGTTTCTGTGTCAAAATAAAAGTCCTCTGACACATTTCTGTAGACAGAATATCTTTATTTGTTAACATACAGCTTTTTAATGTAAAATATTTGCAGGACCATGTTGTTGAAAATGCAGTAGCTTGCATGGCTCCATGCAGCAGGTAGCTCTTCAGCAGTGCAACAGCAGCAACACTGCCTATGTGAATACCGCACGAGTGAGAGCCACAGCAGTTCAGGGAGGTTGCAGTCATTCGCTGCTTTCACAGGCGGTGTGGCCCTGGGTGTAACACAGGCCAGTCCCACAGGAGACTGGTGTTCAGCACTGTGTGAAACTAAGTGAACTTTGAGTTATTTTAAGGTACGTCGTCACCATGTTTCTTTTATTAAACTTAAACTACGTAACTTTATGTTGAGAATGTAACTTTACGTTAAGTATGTTATGTCATTCTTGGGCTACAGATTTGTTTAGATATCACACAAACCTTTGTATGTACATTTTGGTAAGATATCATACAGAGCATTGTATGAGATTTGTTGCAAAATGAACATGAAACATAAAGTTTCAACATAGCAACTAATGACAAAACAAATGTCACATATCGGTGGTTTGCAGAAACAAACAATGCCAGCATTTATTCTGGCAAATTGGTTGGTGAAACTAAATGGAAAACATGTTCTTTTGTCATGCACAAGTGGTAGCAGTATTTTTAAGGGTTGCTCTTCTTAATCTTTTCCCTGTGACTTCAGTGAGCAGGCGGTTGCTTCATGCTGGGCTACTGAGAAAAGATACACAATGCCCCAAAAGATTCCTGTTGTTTTCCTTGAAATGAGAAGTTGAATCTCAAAGCAAACCTTCCTTTAATTTATGCTTTAGAGAGGGGAGAACATGTTCAGTGTAACATGTCCTTTCTGCACTAACTGGCTGAGCAGCTGAGCAGTTCCTATCCTCCCAGCATTCACACTTCAACAGTTTCTTCCAAACATGCAGCAGTTTGGGAGTTCTATCCCTATTTAACAGAGCTGGGAGGGTTTACTAAAGGATTGGTGAAGCAGTCTCAAGAATAATACAAATCTGAAGAGGAGCAAGAATTGTCAGTTCTTGCAGCACTTGAAATCTATACTCATTCCTTTTGAAGCGAAACAACTCACACTCTCTAAAGTGATGCCATGCCGGCTCAGGGGGGCCTTGATTTCATCGGATCTGTGTGAAGGTTATTAATTTTACAACAAAATGCAATCTGAGAGAGAAAAATATAAATCTGAGGAGTAAAAATATCTGGGGACTATGGACATCAACCACGTTTTATTTTGTATGGCTTCAGCTGTCTGGATTCAAAGTTGAAAAGTCAAGTCACTGTAGTGTGTGTGAGTAGACACATTATTTCAAAAGGCCTTTGAATTCGGGAGCATAATTGTCAAACTTTAGACTTGGATCAGTTAGGTCTATGTTTAGGCCTGTGGAATACAGTAATTCAGAATAAGAAACACATTAATTGCCCATTAGTTTTGAAATGATGAAAAGATTTCATGAAAATCATGAAAAGAATTTGCCTTTGTATTTTGGTGTATAATGGTCACAATAAACAATAGACTGTATAGAAAAGATGGACAACTTGACAACTCTCCAAAAGTGAAGCCAAAACTGCTCGATCGCCCCCTGGTGGCTGGCTGCAGAACAAGTCATAAAGCCTGCCCCCTCCATTTGGACGAGCTGTCGGTGTTGACTCGCCATCAGAGGGAGTACTGGCAGAGCAGCATGCTGGTGTTTACAGAGACATGGCTGAACGCGGATGTACCGGACATGATCGCCGCGCTGGACGGATTCCAGCTCATCAGACACGACAGGACAGCGGACAAAGGTAAGAGGAAAGAAGGGGGGCTGGCTGTGTTTGTGAATGATAGATGCTGTAACTCTGGGCACATCACTATCAAGGAACAGCATTGCTGTAGGGACATTGAGCTGCTGGCTGTTGGCATGAGACCATATTATCTACCCAGGGAGTTTTCTCATGTCATTATGGTAGCAGTGTATGTCCCCCCCGTCTGCAAAGGCTGAGTCTGCTTGAGACATTCTCCACTCTGAATCAAGTAGGCTGCAAACACAGCACCCTCAGGCCCTCCTTCTGATCTCTGGGGACTTCAACCACGCCTGTCCATCCACCACCCTGCCCACCTTCACCCAGTGTGTTTCCTGCCACACCAGAGACAATAAAACACTGGATTTATTTTATGCCAACACCAAGGAGGGAAACCACTCATCCCCCCTGCCCCCCCTGGGAAGAGCTGATCACAACCTGGTTCATCTTCTGCTTGTCTACTGACCTCTGATGCAGAGAGAACCAGCAACCACCCACACTGTGAAGAGGTGATCTGATGAGGCCGAGGAGGCCCTGAAAGACTGCTTCGACACCACTGTGTGGGAGATACTCAGCGATTCCCATGGAGAGGACATTGATAGTATGACATCATGCATTACGGATTATATTAACTTCTGTGTGGAAAGCACCGTACCCACCAGGACTGTATGCTGCTTCTCCAACACCAAACCCTGGATTACTCCAGAGTTAAAAGCTCTCCTGAAGGAGAAGCTGAGAGCTTTTAATTCTGGAACTAAGGAGGAGCTGAAGGCCGTGCAGAAGGAGCTACGGAGAAACATCAGGCGGGGAAAGGAAGGATATAAAAAGAAGATGGAGGAACAGCTGCAGCAGAGCGATGTCAGCGGAGTCTGGAGAGGTATGAAAACCATCCCAGGTCACAAACAACCAGACTCCCAGGCCAGAGGCGACCAGCAGTGGGTGAATGATCTGAATCTGTTCTTCAATAGATTTGATCAGTCTGCCCTCCCCTGGCCCAGACATCACAGCTGCAACCCCCCTCATCCTCACCTTCACCTTCCCCCCCACCTACACTCCTGGCACACTGCTTCGACACCTCCCCCACCCCCGCTTCCCCGGACATCTCACCACCCCCACCCCTCCCCCGACATCATCACCTCCACCCCCCAGCACACAGCCCCCCTGCTCCAGCTTGTCTTTCACTACCTGTCAGGTGAGAGGTCAGCTGAGGAAGATAAAGACGAGGAAGGCTGTGGGTCCAGACGGCATCAGCTCCAGGCTCCTGAAGTCCTGCGCAGACCAACTGTGCGGGATAGTTGAAACCATCTTCAACCTGAGCCTGAGGCTGGGGAGAGTACCACAGCTGTGGAAGACATCCTGCGTGGTACCTGTGCCCAAGACTCTGTACCCCAAGGACTTCAGCAGCTTCAGACTGGTGGCATTAACATCACACCTCATGAAGACTCTGGAGCACCTGGTCCTGTCTCGCCTCTGCCCCGCAGTAGGCCCTTCAATGGACCCACTGCAGTTTGCCTACCAGCCTGGCACTGGGGTGGACGACGCCGTCATCTTCCTGCATAGAGCTCTTTCTCACCTGGAGAAGCCCGGAAGCTCTGTGAGAATCATGTTCTTTGATTTCTCCAGCGCTTTCAACACCATACAGCCTGCGTTTCTAAGGGACAAACTGAAGCACATAGGGGTGGCTAATCACCTCACATCCTGGATCCTGGACTACCTCACGGACCGGCTGCAGTATGTCAGGACCCAGGATTGTGTATCGGACTTGGTTGTCTGCAGTACGGGGGCCCCGCAGGGGACGGTGCTGGCACCGTTCCTCTTCACCCTCTACACTGCAGACTTTTCATACCACACCCCCACCTGTCATCTGCAGAAGTTCTCTGACGACTCTGCCATCGTCGGCCTCATCACAGATGGGGACGACAGGGAGTACAGAGAATTGAACCAGGACTTTGTGGACTGGTGCCTGAGGAACCACCTTCAGATCAACGCGGGGAAAACCAAAGAGCTGGTGGTGGATTTCCGCAGGCGCAGACTCCTCCCCCCAACACCGGTGAACATCCAGGGAAAGGACATTGAGATGGTGACATCTTATAAGTACCTGGGTGTTCATCTTAACAATAAACTGGACTGGACTGATCACATAACAGCACTGTACAGAAAAGGCCAAAGCAGACTCTACCTGCTGAGGTGGCTCAGGTCTTTTGGAGTGCAGGGGACGCTCCTGAAGACCTTCTTTGACACTGTGGTGGCATCAGCCATCTTTTACGGAGTGGTCTGCTAGGGCAGCAGCGTCTCGGCTGCAGATAGGAAGAGACTGGACAAGCTGATCAAGAAGGCCAGCTCTGTCGTGGGATGCTCTCTGGACTCTGTGCAGGTGGTGGGAGAAAGGAGGATGATAGCCAAGCTGTCATCTCTGAGGACTAATGACTCCCATCCTCTGCAGGAGGAGATAAAAGCTCTGGAGAGCTCCTGCAGCGATAGACTGATTCACCCAAAGTGTGTGAAGGAACGCTATCGCAGGTCCTTCCTGCCTGCTGCTGTCAGGCTACATAACCAGCACTGCTCGCAGTAAACTGCATGGACTCTTATAAACACCACTGTGAGCATTGCTGTCCCCCATGTTGTTGTTTATTTGCACATTCAATATTCACTTTGCACTAAATATGTTCACTTTAACCCAGACCTTTAACCAAGGCATAAGCGAACTAAGCACCTGCTTAGGGCCCCGTGACCACTAGGGGGGCCTCAAGAGCAATTAACTTCAAAGAAGAAAAAAAAAAAGAAGAAGAATTTATTATTTTTTTCCATGTGAGTGATGATGATTCATATATTATCAATTGTACGTTCTTGTACAAAAAGACAATATTATGTTAACAGTGTAGTTTCCTACTGCCTCTCTGCAGTAGGAAACAACGTTTTTGATAACAACGTTTGATAGCAAATGTTTAATAACAACTAACATTAATTACAGATGCGGTGACGTTTGCTAGCGATATGTTTTTGCATTAATGAATTAACTTAGTTAAATTATAGTTTGAGATATGTTGTTTGCTGCAGAGCATAGTAATTTATGCGAGTAAACATATTCCTTTTACATCAACTCCTTGTTATGCTCATGAGTTATATGAAACTTCCCCAGGAGCACAGCCAAGGCTAATGATACAGGTGAGGGAAAAACTGTCACCATATATATTTAATTTCTAGTCAAATTATCTCATTAAGATATACTAATATAACAAGACATAATCATATGACAAGGGACATGTTTTTCATCTTAGATCCATCTCCATCCTCTGTGCACACTGTCTCCTCTGTGTCTGCTACAACCTCAGCTCTACCTGGTAAGTTAACAACAAAACAGCCTTTGTAATTGCTCAGTGTACTGCAGAACATTCTGAGATGAATCATTTTGTCCAAAAATATTAATTTCATTTCCCTATATTTTGCTTATTTATTTAGAAAATAAGCAGCATAATTTTCAAGTGTAATATGACATCTAACATGGCTAGCTTTTGTTGTTGTTTTTCATCTTAGATCATCTCCAACATCTGACCCATCCTCTGTGCACACTGTCTCCTCTGTGTCTGCTACAACCTCAGCTCTACCTGGTAAGTTAACAACAAAACAGCCTTTGTAATTGCTCAGTGTACTGCAGAACATTCTGAGATGAATCATTTTGTCCAAAAATATTAATTTCATTTCCCTATATTTTGCTTATTTATTTAGAAAATAAGCAGCATAATTTTCAAGTGTAATATGACATCTAACATGGCTAGCTTTTGTTGTTGTTTTTCATCTTAGATCATCTCCAACATCTGACCCATCCTCTGTGCACACTGTCTCCTCTGTGTCTGCTACAACCTCAGCTCTACCTGGTAAGTTAACAATAAAACAGCCTTTGTAATTTTATTTTATTTATAAACCGTTTTTGTTACCTTGTTTCAGGTGCCACTGTTCATTTACATCATTAAGTATTTGTTTGATATTTTTTTAAATTTTATTTAATATTGTCTGTTTTTGTACATTTGCTGTTGCAGTTTATTTAATAAATAAATAAATAAATAAATAAATAAATAAAGCAGATTGTGTTTACAGTAAAGACTGGTTTATTTTGTTACTTTTAGTTGGCCTAGATGACATTTGGTTTTCACTTTGAATATTAAGTGTAAATCAACCCCAGGCTGCTCTTGTAGCTGAATTTGCTAAAATTTCAGATTAACAACCATAGATGGGTAAAACATGACAGGCTGCTCTTTGAGGTTTTATGTATTGATTCTCTGTGTGGCCACTAGGGGGAGTTGCTGACTTTGCCAAATATTAATTGAAAGATTTTTCTGCAAGTTTGCAAATCTGTTGTCTGCTCCCATGGCCTTAATCACTGTGGATTACAATCTAACTACAACAAAAAGTTCTCACCTCTAGTTTTACAAGTGATGACCGAGTAAAACATGAAATAATTTGTAGTAGGTGTGTGAATGATCAATAATCAGTATTACTGGCAGTAATAGAGGGCCCCAAAATCATATTTTGCTTAGGGCCCCATGGAGTCTTGGCCGGCCCTGCTTTAACCCATTGCTCACTTTTTATCCACAATTATTATTATTATTGTTATTATTTATTGCTGTATCCTGTATTTTTTTTAACTTTTTGCATGCCCAGTGTTTTTAAGTTTTTAAAATATTGACATCTTTAATCTGACTCTTTCCCCTGACTGCTGTAACACTGGAATTTCTCAATTATGGGATCAGTAAAGGTGTATCTTATCTTATCTTATCTTATCTTATTTATGTGCGTCAGCTCTATGAATAGCCTATGCCGTAGCCTACGCATATAGCCCACGCTATATGTTGATTCAAAATACACCCAAAACACACATTAAACATGGCTTAACAAACACAAGTACACAAACTGACTTCACTATAACTCGCAACATTCACAGACAAAGCACTTTTCTTCATCTGGACACATTTTCCCAACAAATATAACATGCTAATGTTTTTAGCACAAGCCTATGTCATTTTACATTGTATAAATTAGCCTAGCAGCTAGCGGACTTTTCCTCTACTCATATGAAACCAGGGACAACAGCAACATTTAACAAAGTTAATGTTACAAAAACTGGGCTCCATCACAAGGTTCACTGACAAAACAACTGTCTTATACTTAACACATTTTCCAAAGAAATATAATATGCTGACGTGATTAGCACAAGCCTATGGCATTTTAGTTTGTATAAATTAGCCTAGCAGCTAGCAGACTTTTCCTTGACTCATATGAAGCCAGGGACAACGGCAACATTTAACAAAGGTAATGTTACAAAATTTGGCTCCATCACAAGGTTCACTGACAAAGCACAAGCCTATGACATTTTACATTGTATAAATTAGCCTAGCGACAAGCAGAGATTTTCTAAGCTCATATGGAACCAGGATAAATCACACACAAGACTTAAAATGCTAATTTGTGGAGGCTTTATTGTCTTCACAATTTATTGTTTCTTATCTGTGAAATCAAAGTAAATAAAAACTTCCTTTCCACTGAGGGAAATGGTTTCATCTTACAAAAATAGACAGGAGGTCTGTGTCACCGCAACATGTAGTTATATTTCTGGAGAGGTGCACGTCAGGCTACACAGAGCCTATGCTATAGGTACAGCATTGACTCAACGCAGAAGTATAAATCCAGCATTTGTGGATGAGAAATGGTGTAGAATAAAAACTCACAGTACACATCACGTTTTCCCAAAGATGGTTTCTGTCAGTTTAGGTAGTTCTTATCATGGTCCTGAAGTTCAAGTGTTCATTTTTTCTGTAAAGTTGTGTTTTAATTAGTTATTTGATGCCATAAAAAGGGGGTTTGATGTCATAATTGACAGCTGTGTGTGCCAATTGGTGTGATTGCAATCAATGGTGCTACTCGCAATTTCTTGGACAGCTTCATTGGGACTTTCGCTTCCAGAAAACCTCCCTAGAGGGCAGGTCACATGGCTGGTCCAGCTGCAGATATACCTTGGCTTCATTATTGTACAGTGGGAGCAATTTGAGTTGCATTGTTCATCTTTATATAAAGTCTATTCAATTAACATAGTGAGAGGAAAGAAAAAACAAGCACTCCAGAAGTCAAGAATCAGAAATATTAACAGTTAAAAAACATTTAAATCTATTGAGAGCTGTATGGTGTTTAAAACCAAGAGGACAAAGTGTGTGAACGTGTTAATATTCTAGTCATGTAAGACTATTTGTTAAATGGATTCCAGGGCGCCGATCTTTGCTCTGCTTACTGTTGTGAGTAATGGGGGCTCAAGGTGACTCGAGGCCTATCAAGGAAAACATTCCTCCATGTGACAACAGGAGGGAAGACAAGTGAGTCCTGATTCATTTAGTAAAGAGGGGATGCTGCAGCTTCTAATAGCACCTTCTTGCCTCCAGCAGGCAGGTATACAACTTATTTTTGGTTGGGTTGTATTTAAGGGGAGGAAAAGCTCTGTAGGTGCAAACAGCGCTTTTTAAAGTTGCATCACCATCTAATCAATGAAGCATTGTTTGTGGTTAAATAAAGACTTCCTGCTTCTTGTCTAAAAATCCTTTTTGGTGATTTCTGCTGTGAGTAAATTTGCAAAATAGCGTCACGATCTCCTTTTATGGACAGATGACTCATAAGAGCTAATTTCATTCACACCTTAGCTTCTATTGAGATGTATGTACCCATGTTGTTAATACACAATAATGACTGTGAGACGTTGGCGTTCTGAAGAGGACACTTGAACTACCCGTACAGAATAGCGAATGATCAGCGACCACCAAGGCGCATGGCTTAAGAGTTAGTGCAGGCCGGTGGCAGTTTAATCAAACCTATTTGGTTTTCAAATCCTCAACAAGGAGCTGCAGTTCCATTATAATAATAGTTATAGTATATTATCATTTAAAGATTTCCGTCGGATATCAGGGTGTATGTTTATGTGTGTTTACATGCTGTTCTGTAAGCTCTGAGTTGTGTTCTGAGAAAAGTCTGTGCAGAAGGTCAGACCAATCCAAAGTCTGGTTTAATTGAAATCCTGAGCGTTCCCTTGGAAACCAGCTGACGGGATGAAAGTATGCTGTATGTAGAGGCAGAAAAAATATGAGAAAAACTGGGAAAAAAAACATTGTAAATTTAATTGCAAACCCATAAAGCATGAAACAATTCATCAGTAATTCTGAAAATGAGAGGCTGTACCAAAATGAGTCAGGGAGACTGTGTTTGTGAAGCTATGCTTACAGACATGGCTTTTAACCCATGAAATATGGATCTACAACATGACAAGTTGTGCACATTATCATAGAAGCTGTCTGTTATCGTAGGTGTTTTATGAATGAATTTGTTATTGAATTCAGAATCAATCTCTCACGGTATCCTCCACCTTTCATCATAATTAATTTGTAACTCATTTATCTCCCTTGCTATCTCCTTCTCATTTCATCCTCATTGTGTCATCTTCATTTCAGTCACTGACCTTCAATCACAGGAAGACTTCAGTCCCAGAATAAGGGTCAGGCGCCCTGCCTTTTCCTCTCGCTCTGAACTCAAATGACTGCTCAATGTGCGGCACGGTTTCCAGTTTATGTTGACAAAAATAGATTTGGGAGGCTCATCCATCAGAACTGATGCACTGAAAATGCCACTTGTAGGATTCAATTTGGATGACAAAGAAGAAAGAGGAAGTCCTAAAGGTTGATTTTGCAGAGCCAGAGAAGGGAAATAGTGTCTGCTGAATGAAAAGCGGGGCCCCAGTGTGCCAGGCTTAATGAATTCAAGCTCGTGGAGATGGAAGAAATTATTTTGCAAAGGTTGAAACTGAGAATGAACCAAGTGCTGGATTCATAAAGGAATTAAGACACAATTTATCAGTGAGCGAATGTTTATTTTGTCTTTGGGAGAGAGACGGAAAGAAATTAAAAGACAGAATGGAACAAGAGACAAATAAAGAGAGCTCAATTATCTGATCGGGAGCAGCTGAGGATAAGAGCTCACTGCCGGTGAGGAAACTATGAATTCAGCAAGATCAGAGTTATGCGTTCCACGTAACATCATCGCTGATGCAGAGCCTATGAATAATTCTTATTATCTATTTTGGAGTCTTGAATGTTTCTGTCCCCGGTTCCCATATGAACAGATTCAGAGTAGACTCCGACTGGGTGGGTGGTAGACGCTTTAAAGCAGCTGCATTTGTGAACAGAATGTTATCGAGTAATTGAAGGAAGAGAAAGTAAATAAGAAGCAACAGCAGCAGAAATGAACCGGCCTGAAGCAGTGAGAGATACACACAGTGCACTGATGAAGGAGTGTGAAGCATGAGTGTTGATAAGATGTAGAAAATAAGTAGTCTTGTTTATTTGAACGAAAAAATGCAACCTTCACTCTCTTTGTCTCTCTATGTTTGCGTCTGGTTTGTGTGTGTGTGTGTGTGTGTGTGTGTATGTGTAGTTATTTGTTGTGAAGAATTTTCTGGCTTTAATCAGATGCAATGGTTCAGTCCAATTGCCAGAAGAAAATGACATGTTACAATTCATTTCATACATACTGTATCAAACCAACGTTTCTAAAGTGACACATTTCTGATTACATTTCAATGAGTTGAATCTGTTAAAGGAGACGTCCAGTATTTTGCACTTTGAGCCCCATTTCTGAGTTGTTTATGATGAAATAGAGTGGCTAAGACCAAAATAGTGACAATTGCTCATTTTCTGAGAATTTGTCTTTCCCCTGCCTGGCTTAACAGTGCTGCCTATGGCCATGTGTGAACCTGTCCCTAAAACCACCTTAAGCTTCGTTTTCAAAGCCATGAAACTCACCGAGTGGTCAGTGGTGTTCATTGATGTTCTGACATAAAAATCGTAGCAAACTGTGGTTTCCGTGATGATTTATTTGACATTTTGGCTTATCCATTGGTTTTGAGGCGGAAACGGAGAGGAGAGGGGGTTGTTTACGACAAGGTTGTAGTCATTGTAGTCTTTTAGCTCAGCGAAAGTGCAGCCTCAACAGTGCTGTGTGCGCTCCCGGAGGAAGAACGAGAACAAATGAAAAAGTTTTGTAGTAAGTTTGAACAACTGCACAATGGATAACAACCTTCGCAGTACGATGCCTTTGAACACAACACCAACCTTCTCCTAGAAGCCTAGCGACACCCACGTAAAGGAGCATTATCACTATCAAGTGGGTTGGAGTGTATAATGCTTCAGGGTCAAACGAACGATCAAGCGGAAGGAGGGGATGGTAGCTGGAGTTACACCTAGGTGAGACAGCTGCCAAGCTGCAGATCACTGTTTGAAACCAACAAACAACAAAACCAGTTGTTGTTTTTTTTAGCAGGACAGTGAAAGGATTTCAAGCTGTGATTGTGGCACCATAACTGAGTATTTTAAGCCAAAGCATGATAATTTTCTAACCATAACCACGCTATATTTGTGCCTAAACATGAACACACAATAAACCATAGCATTGTCATACATAATGTTAGGTTTTAAATAATTCATTGTATAATAATGTACAAATTTAACATATGCATGGTTTGCAGAAAGGTACAATGCCAACATGTATTCTGGCAATTGCATTAATAGCGCTGAATCTCTATTAAAACACAGCACCTGCAGTGATGAGTCAGAGGGCTCAGCAGCTGCTGATAAGGTTGATTTACATGCACCAGAGGTCTGTGGGCTCTTTGAAGGAGGTTTAAATCTCACCTTACATCAGTGTGAATCATTGATGTTATGGCAACCACCATATAATGATGATTGGGGCTGATCATTACAGTGAGGATTCACTTAGAAACTTGTTCAATTCCTCAATCCATATTGGCAATTTGTCAGTAATTGACACAGAAACCTGCTATTGAGAATGAAATTCAAATTATCTCCATAAGTGTAGCAGCCTATTTTGAAACTAAATTAGAGAGTTTTAATGGCATAACCACGCTCGAGGGTGTAGCAATAAAGTGAGAGCTTAATATTGGAGTATAATATCCAACCAGTCCAACCAAAAAAAGATGGCATTTTGAATGTGAAACATTTCTAAATCAAATATTCAGTGTTGTTGGTTAGTTACAAACTTCATTGTAGCGGAAAGACACATTTCCGCTTTACCACACAACACAATTTAAAAACAGAACACCTGTAGCAAAGCCATGAAAAATATATCTTTAAGAGACACACGTAATGTTTTGTGCACTTTATTGAGCAGAATTTAAAGATGGGATATATATTCTTTTATAACAATGTATAACAATGAGAAGGATGTTACTGATACTGATGTATCCTTCAGGAGATGGTAGAGACCAAAAACAGAGCAAAAAAAAAAGAGCGTACATTGGATTTACGTTTTATAGGTGGCCAAAAGCACAACTCCAATTGAATGATAGTATTGCTCCATAACTGTTTAACATTAAGTTGGCTATGGCAACTTAGAGGGTAATAATATTTCAGTGTTGCATTCACAAAGTATTCACTGCCACCAAAAAATCAGTTACTGCAGGTGAAAGCATAACTGCTGTTTTCATGCCCAGTCTCACTCCCATCTTGTCAAATACTGACGCTTGGTCAGTGGCCTGTAAATGGTAAATGGACTGCACTTAAATAGCGTCTTTCTAGTCACTGGTGGTGGCTACCATACAAGGTGCAACCTGTTACTCGGTTTTTAACACAGTCACAGACTGATGGAACAGCCATCGGAAGCAATTTGGAGTTCAGTATCTTGCTCAAAGATACTTCAACATGCAAACTGGAGGAGCCAGGAATCGAACTGCTGATCTTCCAATTAGTGGACGATCCGCTTTACCTCCTGAGCCACAGCCACCCTTGATGCTCTGATACCAACACACGTGGGCACCTTTAAGCAGTGGAATGACACCAAGTGGCAACCTCCAGGGCTGCAGAAGAAGGCCAACATTGTAGTGCCAAAAACTGCAGTTCTTTGAATGGCCACTTGGGGCTGACTCCAGAAGCCAGCCGATCCCCATTGACCTCCATGTTAAAATGCCCATCTTTACAACAGAAAAAAACAAATTTTCCAGCCTGGTACAAAATTTTTTTTGGTTTCTAAAGCTAATTCCTCCCTCCCTGACAGCTGTGCGGGGTCGAATTTACATAAAGCCCACCTGTTAATGTTTTATTAAAGCTTAAAGTTACACATAATTAAGTGCAAGCAATTTTAAGTGACAGTCTGCTGATAGTGTCCTCAACTTCTCAGTCAGATCCACCCCTCGCTCTTCCACAGCGCCAGCCTCTCGCCCCAAATATTGCCACTTCTGGCTCTTTAAAGCCAAGATGTATTATGTAGTAGAGAGAGCGGACCCAAACACTGCAGAGAGCATAGCACAGGAGCTCAAAAGGATCACTCTTTATTCCAGGAAACAGCAAGTGAACGTCACCAAACCAAATCAAGGATCCGACAGAGACTGAACTGAAAACCAGGTCTTACATACAAAGTAGTCTGATGGGGGGATAAAAGGCAGGTGGAGAAAAAGGGTGAAGAAGCTCAGGTTGGGGGAATAAAGTGAAGAGGCTAAAACAGAGCAAACGAAGGAAAGGCACTAATTGGGGGAGTGAGAACAGGTGAGTGAAACTATCAAAGCAGGGCTGATGTTTCTCAAAGTCAAGGAAGAATCCTCAAATCGCTGAGTTTCAAGGATGCTACGTCATCAGATCCCACCTGAGGACTGTTCCAATGTCAAGGATCCTTCAAATTCTACAGAGGACTGAGTCCTTCAGAGAATTTTCAAGGATGAATGTGTGTATCCTCAGTGAGTATAAAAATACCAGCAATTCTTTGCACATGGTTTATTGACAGAAACCTCATAATTTACACTTTCCAATGTGTCCCCTGCCAACTAATGAGCTTTTTAAAATAACATGATTGAGATAAAACATAAAAGTTTTTAATTTATCATTTACAGCAGTGATAGAGCGCTTAGTGCCACAAAAGTTTCATTTACCCTACCTGTTTGGATTTTTTATAATCCAGAAAAATATTCTCCCTAAAAGTCATGTGACTTTGAAAATACTGCTCACATTTGTTCAAGCTGTACAACAACATCAGAGAGTGCCAAAATTATCACAGAATCCTGAAACCCCCTCAGTCCACCAAGGGTTAATGACGCACATCTGGGGACACTTGTTAGCCTGTTCCAGTGTGTGTTCACTGGATGCTAGGAAGGACTCTTGCGTTGCCTCTGTAGGATCCTTCCTTGGTAGGACCTGACCTGCCAAGGAAGGATCCTTGACTTTGAGAAACACCAAAAGACTACGGTGGGAAAACAAACAAAGACAAGAAATGAAGGCAGACATGACACATAAGGAGTGAATCTACAAAATAAAACAGGAAACAGCGTGAACATGAATGACCATGAAACAAGGACTACAAACAGAAAATCCAGCGAACAAAATCCTAGAGATAAGACTACAAATGAAAAAACCCTGGATCATGACAATATGGAAACGGCCGAAATGCCAAACTCAACACTTAAAAATGGGTATCACAAACCAATGGGTGATGTCACGGTAGCTACGTCTAATATTTTTACAGTCTATGTATGAGACACAATGGGCAGTGTCATTTTTTGACACTCTGAGCAACTAGTGTGGTATAAGGAACGAGAAAGTGCTCATAGAGTGGGCGGGAGGGGACGTGAATTGGTCAAACAAACCCTGGACTTTCACCTAGAAAACTCAGTGTTTGTCTCTTGTGTGAAACCAGAAGTCAAACAAGTTACTTTAATAACAACATTGTGTGCAAGTATCTGTATCATTCTACACTAGTGACGTATGTCATCTGATGTTACACTACGTTAGTACCAACTGTACTTATTTTAAAGCAGCTGTGCTGAACTTTTTACCATTTATAAAACTGTCCCTAGTTTGTATCACCCCCCCTTAAAG
This sequence comes from Epinephelus fuscoguttatus, assembly GCF_011397635.1. Lineage (NCBI taxonomy): Eukaryota > Metazoa > Chordata > Actinopteri > Perciformes > Serranidae > Epinephelus > Epinephelus fuscoguttatus. The sequence continues at coordinate 20,527,964 of NC_064762.1, forward strand.
ATCTGCATATTGATTTGAACCCAACAGCGACAAAAAAGCCTTCCTCTATATGGCTATTTAGCGTGGCCTCGGTCAGGTCGGACACAGCGGAAGTCAGCAAAGCAGAATACAGCACCCGGAGGCGGAAGTAAGCCTGCACGCCTGCAGCGGCCTGCAGCCATTAAACCACAGAAGAAGAAGGAGCTGTGTTTACGAGTAGGATTTAAGAAACAGGTTAAATGACATGTAGTAGGGAGTAGTGAATGATTTCGGACACATTGCACACTCTTGTACAGTAGGTGGTGGCATGCACCTGGAAGCTGTTTGCGATCTGCCAATAAATTTAGAAAAGAAGAAGAGCTGTGTTTACAGAGAGTGTTCTTCAAGTAAGCGGTACGGAACAGGCATTGCTACACACATAACAGTTTTACCAGATGTATCTATAAGGACCTGGTTGTACTTTCAATGTCATGGCGGATAAGGAAGGAGCACCATCTAAAAGCAAAAGAACAGAAGAACAGAAGAAGGGTAAACGGGACAGTGATAGGGCTTGAGCCCAAATGCGTGTAAACCTCGGTTGGGCATTCACCAAGTGGAGAGAACTGAGAGATTTGAAAGGTTTTAAAACTGATCCCAGAATATACTGCAACTTGTCAGACGTTGTTTCACTTCAATATATGACGACATGGAAGTTATAAGCAAACTAAATGTAACATTAGCTGATGTGAATCACTTTTGTCTAATAACGTTACAACAAACGCCACAAAATTATCTGTGACTGTGACCATGAACACAAATACACAGCAGGCAGTTGTCCTCAGTTTATAAGAAATTCAGAGCTACACCAGAACATTTATGATTTCCTCTCACTCTCCAAAACAAATGCATGCGGTAATTGCAGTCGAGATTTTACGAATGAAGCCGAATGCCGGCTGCAGTCGGAGTTTTACAATACCAGGCTGTGGGTGTCACACCGCTTCGACCAAAGGGGGCACTATAATCAACGAAAACGTAAAGTTCCGCACAGCTGTTTAAATCAAACCATGATGTTTTTTTGTTGTTTTTGTTGCCTAAACCTAAATCAGGAAACCAATTTGTTTTTTCTTTTTTACTTACGTACTTACTTTTATTTAAGTTTATTCTAAAAAGAGACACATTGCATGTAACAAGCCTTCACTGACGAGCTGTCCCTAAGCATTAAAAACTGACAAAGGAAGGAGCGTCATATTTTGACGTGTAGGCCCACCACCCAAGAGTCAGTAGGCTTTTTGAAAATTGGCAGTATGAATGTGTTGCCCAGTCCCGATTGGCCAACGTTTGCACACTGATGTGAAAGGAGTAACTGTGCTAATGCTAACCTGCTGATGTAGTATGTTCACGCTACGCTGGGTTTAGACTATAAAGCTTATGAAGCTCTAGCAGAAGTTCAGTCAGGAGGACAACACTTTTTCACACTCAATACTTGCTCATGCTCTGTCTCTGGCTGTCAGTGTTCAGATCTGTCAATTGAGCCATCAGCTGATTCACAATCAACCAGTAGCACAGCGACACACCTTCTCTGTCAGTTTATCATCTTACTGCTCCTCATTTTAAATAGTTTCTTGTTATTTCATTTCTTTTTCTGCCCGCAGTCATTTCATGCTGCTGCTGTGCATACCCTCTGCCCACCCATCACCACCTAATCTTGTCAGATGCAGCCGCTACTCGCCTCAGCAGTCATCGACCAAAGTCAGCAGCCATCACCACCTCCACCAGTGTGGAGAAACACCATGGAGGGGGGATTTATCTTGCTGCCGCTCAGATGTCCCTCGATCACAAATAATCTCCCTGTGGTGTCCAACATTTTACTGTTGCTGGTGACGAACTATTATCTATTAATGACGACTGACAATTGACAATTCTATTCCTGGTACCAGACAGCCCTTCATACAGGTGTTAAAAAATCAATGTTTGGAGCAGACTTTAGATTCCTCACCTCCATATCTAACATTATCTCTGACTGGAGACACTGCTGGAGCTTTAAATACAGAAGGCTAGGTACATGGAGAGAAAACCATACATAGCAGGATTTTCTTTACATCTGTTATTCTCATTGCGTTTGACACATATCCGTTGTGTTGGTGAAAAGACTTTTCTCTCCGCACTGACAAGTACTTTGACCATTTAGCTGCCAGCTACCATTGGACCCATTTCTTTTGATCAAAGCCTCTGCAACAGTCACTGTGAAAACAGCACAGCATATCATCTCACCATGACTACGATGACTTACGCAGAACAAAGCAACAGCCCAGAGAATAGCGGACCAAAGCAAACCCAGTGGGACAGCTTTGAGAAACTGGTTGCTTTCATTGAAATATAAATTATTGATCTGCAGATGAATATGAGACATAAAACTGCAGGCTTTGATGTCGCCTTTGGACTCCTTCCTTTAATAATGTTAAATTAATAATAACATTTGTTGCTTTGATATGATTACTGTGTAACATCTGTCTGATAATATGGATTTTGTTTTCCTTTGTGAAGGTCTGGACCTCATGGGGTTAATATCTGATGTAGAGTAGAGTTCATTATAGCTGTGCTATTTCTGTAGTTTTGTACAGCCTCATTTAAGATTCTCCTTTAGCTGAGCAGCAGAGAGACAAGAAAGAGGCGATGATGTCATCTGGAGACAAAAAGCAGGACTCAGAGGTACAGGCACACAGGTTGATTCATAGCTGAATAATTCAGTCAAAACAAATAGTATGGATGTGATAACTCAACAGTATTCTCAGAGAACACAGAGTCCGTCTCTAATTAGGTACTAACAGACTAAATCTGTGTTCCCACAACACATTCTCACTCCCAACTCGTCACTCATATTTATGTCTATATACTTCATGCTAGGTATCCTCAGTGCATCTGTTGTTGTCATGTTTTCACAGGAAATGTACAGTTACTGCTCGTTAAAATAAACCTACAGCCAATGTCGGTACAACACCTCATATTTATGTTCATTTCCTTCTGCAACAAACTCATGCAGTTGAGTTTAGAAAAAAAACATCATGGTTTGGCTCTACATTCATACAGGAAGTGAACACAGGCAACTTATCCAGAATATCATTTTGTTATCTGGCATGACTAACATTAACATTGGCCGTCTGGATAGCCAGTACTACAAAGCTGGTTATCAACCAGTTCAGTCAACTCTGGGTTTTCTTATCCGGCCACGAGCGCGTTCATCATCAGAACCATGAATGAAGTACCTCATATGATATGAGATGAAACGGTACCAAAACGTCTCTCACGACAAGACACTGAAATGTGAATGGTGTGGAATAAAAATGATAATCCGTAACCTTTTCACAAAAGTTGTAGAAATATTGTAAATACTATCCAAAAATGCACTGTTGGCTAAGGCTCAGATTACGTGTAGGTGAAGTCATTCATTTTCAATGAGAGCCCGGCGACTTTGGCGTCTTGGGCAACCAAAGCAACCGGAGCAGTCCGAAGGGGAGTTAAAACTCGTTTAACTTTATGATAATGAGCTCTGACGTGGATTGCCGGCAACCAATCGGAATGCTGACGTGCTTCGATGAAGCGGGTCCCAGAGAACAAGCCATGTAACTTTGGTTCCTACAGCACACTTGTTCCAACAATGGATATTGAGAAGTTTATTACCTGTGTTCACGCCCACACAGTCCTTTATAATGTGTCGCTGTTTGGTTACAGAGACTAAAATAAAAAGAATGAGACTTGGGTCCGCGTCGCGGAGGTAGTTGGTTGGTCTGGTGTGTTTTAAAGTGTGTAATGTTAGTAATAGAGGAGAGAATTGCAGGCTAATGTTGCGGCGTAGCATGCAAGTCTTCCTTGCTTGGTTTGAATGGGATAACATATGTTTTCTGTTTTCATTGACCAAACATAACTTTCTGTAGGCCAACTATGAGCTTTTTGACTGGACAACAGCAAGCAGCAACGTAGCTGCTTTCAAGCCAGTAGTCCGCTGCCACAAATATTTCTGACAGTCGTGCTCCTTGGGCGTCCGTGACAGACTTTGCCTCTTTGGAAGCTTCTGGTCTGAATGTACAGTAATATAAATATATATTCTCTGTTATTTAGCTGGATGATGATGAAACTACTCTGAATATGTCACATAAAACACTTTAAAGTAACACCAGACTGTTTCTGCTATCAAAGTTAAGGGTGGAAAAGTTGCCTCGTTAATGACTGATGAGGTCTGTCTGACTGAAATGTGGCATTTATAATAACAGGAGCCAATTAAGAGTGTTTGGATTACTTTAATAAAATATCATATTTTTTCCTAGTTCTCATCACAGGTGTCTCATGTTATTTTGAGCTGCAGTGATGGAAATTAGCAACACTGTCACTGCAGACTGAAATAAATTTTGTATAATTCAAAATCCCACTAAAATCATGTGTTAAGTGTCGTAGACGATCTCTGTGTTTGTTAGAAGCTCTGTTACAAAACAAGTGGAAACAGAGCACTGGAACAGTGAAGTAATTCTACTGACCTCTAACAATATATAGGTTACTCTTTGGATACCTTTGGATCTGACTGGTCAGAGGTCGAGGTGTTGACAGACTGTGATCCAATAGTCTGAAGTTAACCTGCTCCAGAGCAGCATAAGAGTACCATGGTGATTTATCCTGGTAAAAAGAGAACCAGCTTCGTAGTACTGAACTGTAGTACTGTGACCTGAAGTTACCTCGCTAACTCCAATTCTTGCTTCATAGTACAGGCCTCAGGTCCTTAAATTACACTGTTGTCAAGCTAATGCCGTCACGTGGCATCATTAATTGACACCATCTCATAGCATAACATACCACCACAAAAGGATACCTCCTTTTCATCTGTGTCTGATGTGGAAATCAATGACCAAGCGGTGGTATTTGATGACTTTGGAATGACTGTCATGTCATGATCCAAATCCAGTGCCATTGTTCTGTGGCAATGAAGTGCCATTTATGCAGCAAAGTGGAAAGTAGAAATGTAGAGACCCAAGTGGTGAGTGGGTATGTAGTGCACTCAACATTCAGTGCAGTGGGGCTCCAGTGGAGTTTGCTTACTGTTTCAGCATAACCACAACCTTTCCCTAATCTCAACCATATGTGTTAGCTGACTCACCTTCACCATACTTTAACCATACCTTTGTTTATTTCCCATAGTAATCTTTTCCTACCTAACTTAGCTCTAGTTGCCATGAGCAGATATCTCAGAAATAATGTTTAAACTACTGAAAAGATCTGAATTTAATCCTAGGTTTTGCAGAATTGTCTGACAACAGCTCTGCCACACTGTCATTCTTTATACGACCACCAGATGACGCCAAAAACAGGAATTTTCAAATCGTACAAAGTGACTTAAATTTAAAGGTATACTACACCCCAAATGATCATTTGTGTATCAGTTACTCATCCTGTATCATGTTGAATCGGTGAAGAAAACCGTTTTTGTAGCACGCCTCCACAGTGAACGAAGAATCCAAAAACAGACAGTATTTTTGATGAATTGAAGTCATAGGGGTCCAGGTTTAACAGCAGTAAAACTACATCAAACTATCTGTTTACAAACTCTCCCACAGCTTGTGCCGTATAATCCAAGTCTACTTTATTCAGTCGGTTCAGTACTTCCCAAACAGGCAGCCATGTTTTGCATAAAACTGAACTAAAAATTAAACTTAAGCCCTTTTTAGATAGGAATTGTGCAAATTTGCAGGAAAGTCCAATCAGTCTTTTTTCAGCATTGGCAGTATAAAAACAAAATCAGGGAGTGCAGCAAAATGCCGCCTACCTACTTTTGTTTATACAGAATGCTCCTTTTTAGGGTCAATGGAGGGCGTGAGCAAGTAACAAAACGTGTAGCTCAGCGTGTGACGTAAACAGTGACGCGGGAGGGAAGCTGTGGCTGGTCAGTCCTTCGGCGATTCTCTCGTAAGTCGGCCCGTCCTTCACCGTCCCCGTCATCTGACGGTCAATGGCCTCTTCGTTTGCGAGGACAAGGAGGGCGCACAATTCGTTGTCTCCCCAGTTGCTCATCTTTACAGTGTCTGTCAGGTTTGCGTTTCCCTCTTGTTACTAGCTGCTCGCTAATTCCTGCTATCAGCTGTTTCCTGTTAGTCCACCACCAGTGGGTCGCACGTGCGCCGTCATCAACAACTCCTCCCACAAGCCTTCAACAGCCCCTCCCGTGGCAGAAGGCCACCTCGGTCTGTTTAAACTAAAAGGGTTCTGCCAATATGACTACCCTACGAGGCGGAAAATTGGGCACCTCGGCTCAACTGGCCAATCCAGCTCTGTGTGTCTAAATGCTTGCAGCTTGCCGGCAAAACGGCTCAACATTCGCCGAACATCTGGCAGTGGAAAAGGGGCTTTAGCCTATGCCTTCTTCAAAGCTAGAATTCATTATCAAAAATAGCCATTTTACCTCACTGAATATGGGTGTAGTGGGTCTACCCCTGCCTCAATTCCTTTGTGTTTTTGTGTGACTTTGGTGAATCCAAACTACCCCTTTAAAACACTGAAGTAGGTGGTAGCAGTAGAGCAGTAGCACCTGTGTTCACCAAGGTAAAGTGACGTCAGTGGAGTCTGGCTTTGAAGAGAGCATAGATAAGTTTAACTTTAAGTCGCAGTCACCAGTGACTTCACTTCATCAAGAATTTTCTGTTTTTGGATTCTTCATTCACTATGAGCATGAAAGAAAAGTTTTGTGAATTCAACATAACACAGGGTAAATAACTGACTTTCAAATGATAATTTGAGGTGTGAAGTATTCCTTTAAAGGATCTGCAACATGACTGTGTTTAAAACTATGTGGATGATGCCAAACCTGACTTGATAAGCTTCCTGTGACGAAAGCCAAAAACAGTAGCAGCTCTGCCAAAAATGAGGCATTTGCCGTTGAAGTGTCTGGACATGTGTCTGTGTGGATTTGGCCAGGGATACTAACACACAGCACCAGCTAATTAAAAAAAAGAAAAGATATTTATTAACTCCTCAGGTCTACACTGAGATCATCCCAAGGGGCACTAATAGCACCAGGATTTTAATGGCATTTGATGCACCTGTAATCATTCTGGTGAATGTCATTTGTATGACATCGAAATTTCATTTTGGTGGCACATCACCATGAATGAAAGGACGCCTGAAGTGGCTCCGCTTAAAAGGTACTTCAAAGATTGCAATTATTATATAAGAAATACACGACTAATGAAGCCAGTTGCTCGAATGAAGATTTATCAAAGGATGAAACGAGGGCTTTTAATGATGCAGTGTTTTTAGAGTTTTCATAAGCATTTCCAGCCTCGAGCAGGCACACGTTTTGTAATCCTCCTCAGTGCAAGGAGGTTTAAACTCATTAGTCATGGTTGCTTTGTTTAAACCCATCACTCTGCTGAAATGGCAAAAGATTAGGTCATTTAGAGATGTGCTTCCTTGAGAGACTTTGTGGGAGGCAAATTAAAAAAGAAACGCCTTTCGGGGGTTTTCACAGAACTTCCCGTTAAACCCAACGGCATGACTGAGATGTTGCCATTGATTGCTCAAAACACACAGACAGAGCTTTTGACAGAGCTGCAGCACGTTGCACAGAGCAGACTCCTGCTCTCTCCTGATAACATGCACTGAAATAACTTAACCTTTAATGCAATTAACTTTGTCTACAGGCTACAGCACAACAAAGTAGGGACAACAAGCACAACTAAAACAGACAAAATAAACCATTCAACAACCTTGCCTTATGATAAAGCACAAATATCAAGGAAAATGACCAATTAAAGCTGCAAAAATCTACATAATCAGGCAGATGAAACATTCTAGCTCTGACATGCTGTGATGTGGTATGGCACCATGTGGCGGATGGAACAAAACTAACTCGCAGCCATGGCAGCAGAAACAAATGCAGCTGCTGCGCCTGGTGGAGCTGTCCCTCCTGGTGTTATATCAAAGTCTGTTCCCCTGTTGAATAGCGTTCCCCTCCTGTTAATGCATAGCACTCCCCACAGTGGTCAGGGTTTGGTTCACCTTTGGTCGGGGTAAACATACATCAACAGGGAAACACTCTGAAACACCTGCTCCCTCAGGGCCAGGACACATGCTGCGTCTTCATCTGCTTGGATAATAGAATGTGGGGCACTGGTTGCTACTATTGTGCCAAATCTGTGCAACCTTTACAGGGCGTGGAGGAAGGTTGCGATCATAACTAGCAGTATATCATAGCCTGCTTATCAGAAATCCCAATTTTGGAGCTGATCTTCTTTGAGGTGCTGTTGTGTGTCTTATATTTAAAGTATTGTTACCCAGGAGACCGGTGTCCTCCTGGTTGAATATAAAGCCAAATTCTGTTCATTTTCCTACACCCAAGTTAGTTAGTTAGTTAGTTAGTTAGTTTTTATTTCCAAGTGTCATACACCAAAGTGGCCCAGCCCTCATGGGCTTACAAGACACTTAAACTGACATAAAGGAGCCGTACAACATAAACAAAAGGAAAGTACAGCTTTTTTACAGTACATGCTTTCATATATGCATCCACACACCTACACACATATACATATACATATATACATACATATATATACCCATGGACATTCTTACCTACATACATATTAATGTTAGGTGGTAATAGTGTTTCACACATATAGTGTACTCCTACGCTGCTTGTATGCATTTTGGATGAACTTAGCTACTAGGAATACTTTTTCTGAAAATAAATACTGGAGTCTGCCTTCATCAGACATTGAAAACAAATCCGGTCCATCTTAAATAGATATAGTTTACAGAAAAGCCTTTGCCTATGATTGTGATACAAAGGACAGTAAAACAAAAAATGAAATTCATTTTCAATCTCTCCCAGATCACACAAACAACACTTTCGGTCTTCCTCAGGGATCAAATGGAAACGTCCAGTTTCTAGAGCCAGAGGCAGAATACCACACCTCAGCTGGGTACAAACTGACCTCTGAGCTCTGGATAGGTTGAGGGTGACATAGTGCTCCCAACATGTGCTTTTGTTGGCTAAATGTAACCACGTCCATCTGTGGTGTGAAAACAAATAAAATAAATGTATTTTCAAAAGAAGATTATGCATGTAACAGGCTGAACTTGACACAGTGTCCCAGAATGTCACCAACCAACACACCCAGGGTAGCTTGCACGTCATATGTCGACATTGAAAGTCCATGACCAAACACTGATATGTGATGAGGTCGGAGTGAGAATGTGTTGCCATTTCGTATCATGCCTGGCTCAGTGGGTCATGTCATATCAGATATGGAATTAATCTGCAGATGCTTTGGTTCAAAATACAACCAAACTTCTCTAATGAGCCATGAAGAAGGTAAAACTCTGGCCTGTTACCAGACAGTACTCCTTGTTGTTTTTACCTGAGCCAAATTGTAGAAAAACGTGCGACCCTCAGAGGAACGAGGAGTCAGCAGTCAGTCAATAAAAAAGGTTTTTCCTACAATTGTGAGTCACTGCGACCATGAGAAATCCTTAAGCATACACTCAGAAATGTGCACACAAAATATTAGGCAGATTGGTCCAGTAGTATGCGAGATCAGCTGCAGACCAACCCAGTCTCAATCTGAATGTGACAAGGTCGGAGTGAGAATGTGTTGTGCAGACTCACACACACACACACACACACACACACACACATATGTATGTACACACATGACCAAATGCACCCAGTAGCGTCAGGGGGAAACGCAACGGGACAAGGACAAAAGTTAAGGTGGTGAAAGTCCGACTGCGGCGGGTGGGAGTGGTCCAACAAAACCAGCTTTCACCCGAGAGAATGGTGTTCACGTCCTGTAAGATTCTGAAGCCAAAGCCTGTTCTTTTTTCCTTGTTGCCTATATCCAACCATGTCTGTTTGTTGTTGAAAGAAAAAAAAAACATCAATCGGCAGCGTTGTACCAAAGTAGTGCGTTTATTCTGAACGAGACTGTAGTAAACAGTAAATATCCCCTGCAAACAGAGGTCTATTTTGAAAGAAGACAATGCATGCAACAGGCAGAACTTGACACGTTGTCCCAGAACATCAATAACCAACGCACCCAGGGTACCTTGCACGTCAATGTCAATATGTGACGTGGTTGGAGTGAGAATATGTTTACATAGTGTACCACAGTAACAGTTCACACGTTCACACAGTTACTAGGGACAGAGGAGGAAACAAACCAGGCAACTGCCTGACTGAGAAACAAGCTGTTCCTAAATAACTCTTAAGTAAAGGAAAATATAATTTATGGTAATGAACCTTACATCACGCTGCTTTTTAACCAGCTGTGTCTCGCTGGTTCTTAGAAATCTGTCAGTCTGCTCACTTACCTTTAATGAATCATTCCAAAGTCTTTATTCTGTACACAGCTTGCATTGCCTCCTTAATTAAGTGGTGAGTCATCCAAAATGCAATTATGCATAATGTACAGTGCTGTTATTCAATATGGATTTGAGAGAATTGGTAAAAGTGGGAGGGTTGACAGAAGTGGGCAGTCCCTCTGGTGGGCTGTAATTGGCAGGTTGGGTTTGGGCACTTGTGTTTTATTTAATTATTAATTATATAATTATTAATTATGTATTATTATAATGAAAAGTTATTATGATGATTGTTTTAAAAATGTTGAAAATATGTTTTTAGGGGAAAAAATGAAGCTGCATTGGGGAAATATGACTATTTTGCCTCATTTGTCCAAATACAATCTGCATTTTTGTGTCATTTTTGTGATTCCTGTGCGTAAATATGGAAAATATTTACATGCGCTTACTTATATTTCACATACCCAAGGTTTAGTTTAGAGAGTATTATTTAACACAAAATAGACCCTCCTCATAATTATCAACTGCCTTGGAAACACCTCCTCCTGTCTTGGAGGAAACCACCATCTTCGCCCCCAACATCACACTGACTGGTTAAGATGAGCAGTGTAATCTCAGTATCACAGGCAGTGAGTGAGCCGACAGTATAGAGGATGCTGGCTGACGGTGATGCGCACCAAACGGCTGCTGGCTGCTTCGCTCTCAGGACTTACATGAAGATTGATGGGGCGTTTGCGTAACGGCAAAGCGATGGCTTCTCCCGCTCTTTACCAGCTTTTTGGCTCGTGGTTGTATTGCGGAAGACCGACGTAACACCTAAAGGAATTGTTTGCGGAATTCCCAAAAAAAATTAACAGGCTGCAGACTTGTTTTCAACAACATCAGGGAGGCTTGACGCTTGATCGCTTGGAGATTGTGGTTTGTAAACTTTATGGCTTTATGGTGACGGTTTGCATTTATAAAGCGTATTTTTGGGTTGATTTTAATTGTTTTTTGCTGTTAAGGTGCAAAAAAATCGTTTTGAAATGTCCGACTTCCACAACCGGAGCCAAACCAGCGCACGTCGCAGTGACTACGTGTGGCAGTATGAATATTACGACGATGAGGAGCCCGTGTCGTTTGAGGGACTCAAAGCGCACAGATGTAAGCAGTACAAGTCTATGCATCACTGAGTCAATGTCCCCATTGCTCCCACTGCTTTTTACCGTGCGTGCGCGCTTGTGTTTCAGAGCGCGCGCGTGTCTGTGTGTGTGTGTGTGTGTGTGTGTTTGTGCATGCAATAGCTGTGCCAACAAACAGGGTTACTCACCTTTACGGCTGTTAATTAATACTGACTCATTACCCACTCCCAGCCTTATCTTTACCGCTTCAGCTGGAGGGCGACATGCACGCGCTACCTGCCTCCCAATAAACAAATCACCTGGCAGCAATATTTCATGCAGCACGCTGGCGTTTAATACTCCAGTGGTAATGATTAAACCACTTACAGAGACAAAAAACAATCTCCATCAGGATAAAGGCAATTTGACAACATGCTGATATCCAATTTGAGAAGCACTGAATGCTCACTTTAACAGACTAATTGAGGATATGAGGGCCCCTGGGAGAAAATAGGCTCCCAAGTGCAGAGGGGAGGAGCAGACAGATATGGGCTCAATCATTCAATTATGTGCCATAATAAGATTCTTTCTTCTTTGACATTTCAGACTCCATCGTCATCGGCTTCTGGGTCGGACTTGCTGTGTTTGTCATTTTCATGTTCTTTGTTCTCACGCTGCTCACAAAGACAGGAGCGCCACATCAAGAGTGAGTACGATTTCCATTCATGTTCACATCTGGCCCCCGATGGGTGGTTTCAGCACCAGGGGGAGGCCGGGGCGGCTTTTATGTCTGACGGTGGACTTGTGATGTGTGCAGAGGGAGACAGGGCTGTAATGAGCTTTAGGGAGGCATTTGGCAGGAAGTTGTGAGGCATTTTAATATAGGTTGCCAATGTTATCGAGCTGTCGTGGAACATTTACATTTGACTCAGAGGTGAGGTTCATATAGCCGAAGGCATATTGCTGTCTGAAGTGAAGATCAGCTGTCGGAAGTTGAGAGAAATCATTTATATTAAGGTCAGACTGAGAAAAGCACAGAGGTTAGGCCCAGATGAAATAGGAAATTTACTGACTGGTACGCTGTATGTGTTTTCCCCTGCTTTGTTTTTACAGAAAAGGCTGCTGGGAGTATTTTTAGTATTAATATCCACACACACACACACAAAAAGAGAGAAATAGGACAAGAAATCTATAAGAGTTCAGCTACAGGTTCACTCAGGCCAAAAATGACAATAAAAGCCCCTCATATTTCCAAAGCATTTTCCTGCTCCAACCTCATCTCACTCCTGCAATCTTTCTTTTCTTAACAGAAATCCAGACTCTGCTGAAAAGCGCCATCGACCAGGCAGCTGTCTGGTAGACATCGGCAGCCCCCAGGACGAAAATGACAAAGCCTTTTCTCGCCCTCTGCTAGCCGAGTCCCGCTCTTATTTTCATTTCTACATCAACGAGGAAGATCAGGGTCAGGGGAAGCAAAAACCAGGGGACGAGAGGGTCGGAAAGCACAGCGGGGCTCGTGGCCAGCAGGGGACCAGAGGTGTCAGCTCGTCTGGGATGATGGACGAGATGGAAGAGGACGCCGAAGAAGCTCGGGGACACCAACCTCTCAAGGGACTAATAGATGAGGGTAAGACCGACAGAGAATGTGCCTTCTTTTCCCACTTCAACATCCCTAACTTTGTGAACTTGGAGCACAGTTCGACACTTGGAGAGGATGATCTGCTGTATGAGCCGTCCGCCATCCTGGAGCGCAAGTCTCACTCTCAGGATGATCACTGTGACATCCGCTAAGGCTGTTTCCACAAAAGGCATGGACATAGTGTCAGTGTATTTGCTTTCCGTTCACATGGCCATTTGTGATCCGAAACACACACATCTGCCGCACAGCTATATATTTTTTGCCTTAAAAGAATCTCTGCTTGGAGCTTTTAGCCTTTTCAGTGAGCCTACATTCAGATCAACAAACAAGGGTACAGGACACGACCCAAAACTCCATATTCAGTGTGACTCACAGTTATAAGATGGCCTTTCTCCCTGAAGATAAAATAGCCTCACAAATTTTCCCTTTTACTTCGAATATCAGGCTCCTCTCTGAAGTGGATATGGCCGTATTGTACCTGGAGTAGATGCCGTTCCACACAGTGAAATGAGAGGACGAAGGCTCACCAGGGAGAGATGCTTTGTGCAATTCATTCAGCTGTTACTGCTGTCCTGCTTTCTTGTGCAATTCTGGACAATGGACATTATCTCTCCAACGGGGCATAAGTCCCAGTTGGTCAACATTCTGCATTAAAGGCATGGAATTCATTTTTTTGTTTGTTTTAAAATGAAGTGCCCTCTGTTAAGGTGAAGTGTACTTTGACCTTGTGATTAGTAGCACAAAATCAAACATATCATTGTTCTAATACAAGGAAGATAACCTGAGAGCTTGGATGACAGTTAGCCGTGTTTCCGTGAACAAAGGTTTTATGCTCGCTGGAGTTGGTTTTTGCCTTTGCCTTTGGTGCGCCGAATAAGTTCTGATGAAGCGGCAAATTTCGAGGCTGAAAAAATAAAGCCAACGTGAAAGTGGCAAAAAACTGCAGTTCCTTGAATGGCCACTTGAGGCTGGCTCGGTACACAAGTCAATCACCTCAAACCCGAACTTAACAGCAGAAACAAACATGTTTACAGCCTGTTACAAAACAGTTACGCATATTTAAGGGCAGGGCAGCTTTTAGTGACTGCGAGGCATCACCACAGGGGCCGACTTGCTTGTAGGCTTGTTCACACGTCGTTGCAGACTATCTGCCGACTCACCTCCGATCCAAGGTGGCTCTCAAGATCCTCTGCGACTTCAAAACTGGGGTGAAAATCGTGTAATGTGAACTAGGCTTAACTCACAAAACTGATCACCTGTTCGCACTTCATTAATTCGTCTTCATCTCAAGACCCCGTGTCCACCAAAGCGTTTTTTTCCAAACTGAAAGTGCTAGGCGCTCCTCAGGAAATACCAAGCTGGGAGTGTTTGAGAGCACTTTTGCCTTGCAGCATTTTTTTAAGCTGAGACGCTTTGGTTGCGTCTGAGAGCTGTGATACAGAATATCCATGGAAGTAAACATGTCTATACAAGGTAGAGTACTTTCTCTGGACAAGGAGAAGGCTGAAGCATTCAGGTAGAAAGGACAGACAGGTCTGTGTGGGTTCATGAGAGAAAACATATAATTATATATGTATATATATATATATATATATAGTGAGAGAGAGAGAGAGAGAGAGTATATAAACATATATTGTGTCTATTGTTGTTGATCAGCACTTGTACATGTAAGATGTGATGGTTTGTCTTTGGGTATCTGTCTCTGGGTGTCTCTGAACTTTCGCTAAGCCCCGCCCCTTTGTGATGGTCCATCAAGTGGTCGGAGTAAGCATGGAGCCCACACTGTAACTAACTGCACTCCCTGAAGAAATATTATCATAATTTTGGAAAAATGAAAGAGTGATTCCAGAGAGAAGCAGACAGAGGGGTCTACAGTCTGTGTTTGAAGGATATATCCAGGATGTCAAACTGACTCAGCAGCAACAACAGGTTAAAAAGACAAAGATAGTTAGAAGCTAAAGCCGAACTATAGGCTACAGATCACAGTGTAAAAGTGAACCACCACATCACTGCTGATCGCCACACAAGACAATGAAAATAAAGGGAAACTTTGCTGATACTGAACCAGCTGTGTGGCATCACAGTGTGTGCAGATGAACGGTGTTCACTGGTTCCTGTACAGCAGGGTCGGTCTTTGTTTCACTGTTATAATCATTAAAAAGCAAAAGCAGCATGTGTATACATTCAGTAGGCTATATCTTCAGTAGCTAGCTAGCTAACCCTACACTTTCCAGGGTTTGATTTTGGTTTTGGAACAGGAAAGAAACATATATCTTTTTCCAACCTCTCCAGGTAACGAGTATCATTAATACACGACGTGCCCCAGGCACAACATTTAGCTCCAAATCCACAAAACCTGCCTGAAAATGAAGGAAATCTGAAACGACTGCATTAGAGTCAATGGAGCACAGCTGTGTTGTTGTCGGACCCTGGTCTGGGCCAGCCTGATGCTACGCTATGGTTTGCCAGTCTGCGTCTGGGGGTGGGACTTAATGAAGGGTCAATTGTTTGACCAAGAAGCAGTGAAGAAATTATGGCGCAAACTGTGGGACACATACATCCACAACTTATCTAAGCCAAATGTGAAATGTTTGTTCAAAATTCACCTGACAGTTGGATGGAAACACGGCTAGTGTGATGTGATACTTCTGCAGACTGATCTCTTGAATTAGAAATGATTTTTGATTGTCCAAATAAAGACTAAATGGTTTTGGTAATGTGTGGTGTAGCATTTCTTGGCATTACACATTGTGAAATACGACACAGATTTACAGTTTCATCAAGTCGAGTCAAGTCAAGGCAGAAGTGATTGTAGCTGCTCTAATAAATATTTTGATCAACTTAAATTGAGCATTAAATGTCTTGTAGTCATTTGTTTTGGTTCTAAGACCTCTATTAAAACTCTGTACACTATATTACCTCTCTCAGTGACGGCTTACCGGCTTTGTCAGAAAGTGCCAGGAAGTGTGCTAATCATAGTTAGGAACATGCTGGCTTATTAACATTAATTTTAGCTTGGCTCATTATTAGCTGGTAACTAGCTTCTAGGTCCAAACTGGTGAGGCGTTCGGGTGCCGTTCACAACAATAGCTTTATTATTTATCTTCACCACAAAACAGCAAACACGGCCTTCTCATGAGGTCACCATGACACACCAAGAGCTGCTTCCCCACACATGCACACTGAAGTACATGTCACACCCTCACAGGTCACCCAAAGGGCCAGCGCCTTTAAAAGGGTAAAGGGTGAGCCGGTAAAAACTACCTGCCCTGCACCAGATGGCACACAGAAAAATAAAGACTAGCTGGAGAACATGGTGGAAGATTTAGCAAATACAGAGCCACATATCTCCCTCAGGAATTGAGAGTGAATATTGGACTTGTGTTTGCCAAGTGGCCAGAGACACAACTCCAGATAAATGCTGATGTTGCTCCGTATCTACTGGATGTGTGCAGACATTTGTCTTATCAGCTATAAGTTGACAGAGTAATATATCAAAGCTTGCCAGCTGCCCCCCCCTCAGTGAGCACAATACTATTAGTGTAGGTTTAATTTAAGAAATGTCTTTGGAGTCTTCTGGTGACAGCGAAGCAAAAATATTTTTCACTGATATAAACACTTGTGCAAAGGATCAAATTAAAGTGAAGTTTGGTGATTTTGAAAAGGTGTTGGTAGTATTTCCAACGTCCTGCGAGGTTTGACAAAAGAAATGAATCATAAGACTTACAAACACTCAGCGAGCACCGCTGCACTCCGGTCTGGATCTTAATTCATGTGGAAATCTTCTTTGCAGTCAAAACAAATTAAATTACTCTGAGCTATGTCGGGTGATGATTATGCAAAGGAACATTGCTAGCCATTATTGTCACTCACCAGCAAATGCCCGAGCTACGTACATTCAGCTGACGGAGGGGATGTGCCGGGACTGCCAGAGAGTCTATCAACATTAACTCGACACTGACTCCACCAAATCAGTCTTTTGCCCATTAATTAATTCTTTTCAGGACATGGCAGGGAAAATAAATGTTCAAGCACTTAGTCTTCTGTCCTCTGACATAACTGGTGTTCATTAAAAGGCAGGCAGGTGGAACCAGGCGGCAATCGGAAATGCAATTAGTTAATTTTCCGAGAACTGTTTGCAGGGGAGGCTTTTGCATTTTGGTCAGTGTTCTTTTTTTCTGTAAACATGTCCACCAGCAGGGAATTCATTATGATAGTGAATTATGTTAGACACACATAAGCAGCAATTAATTATTTCCTCACCAATGAAATATGAGCTGCCATAGGGAAATGCTGCTCGAGATCAGTTATAAAACTCACATGGTATATGCCAAATTTTCTTTCCCCCTTATTTTGTCTTTCTGCTCACTAACTGCAGAACACCATTTGGAAGAAATATCCCTGCATTTGTGCCTGTGCCGCAGAGCTGAGGACAATGGCTACGAGCATCATTAATCCAAAGTGTCAGTCAGGGCGCACTTAGCTCTGAATTAGGGGCAGCAAAGTTCAGGCAGTTGAGAGTAGTGTGGGCAGACAGCAGGTGGAGTGCCTGAGGTTATGTAATGTAAACATGAACAAATGCAAATGCTCATCATGGAACAGACTTTGTGACTCAAAGTGAGAAGTTTAAAGTGATATTTTGGTGATTTTCAACCAGCTTTGTATCATAATAATGTGTGAAGTGAGGGTAAATGAACTGCGGTAAACTTTCCCTCAGCTTACCAGTGCCCGGATCTCCTGAGACATGTTTGGCTGTAGACACATTCTGTTTGTATCGTACACAACACGCCCCTACAAACCGCGCCCACCTTGGTACAAGGCAAACCCATCAACACAACGGTTATCTGTACCCTGCTACAATGGGACGTTGTTATTAACAAACGGGGCTAATGATCCACTTTATGATTCATTATGAAGGCGTGATTTATCTTAACCTCCTGAGACTGGAACTTTTGTTTGGTGTGCATTTTCAATTTCCTAGCTATTAGGGATTATTAACACAATAACAGGGATTAGTAGGACATTGTCAATGATAATTAAGTCCCATTGTCCTCAAATGAGATGATAAATATGCCCCAATGTCCTCAGACAAGACTACATCCCAGTGTCCTCAAACCAGACAGTAATGTCTTCAACGTTATCAAACGAGACAATAATAAAGTCCCAATTTCCTCAAATGAGATGACAATCAAGTCAAAATGTCCTCAAATGACACGATAATAAAGCCTTAATGTCCTCAAACGAGACTACACCCCAATGTCCTTAAACAAGACTAATAACGAAGAAAGAATAATAAAGACAACGATAACGCCCCAATGTCCTCAAATGAGACAATAATAAAGTTCAATGTCCTCAAACGAGACAATTATAAAGTCCTAATATTCTAAAATTAGACAACAATGAAGTCCCAATGTCCTCAAACAAGACAATAGTAAAGTGCCAGCGTCCTCAAATGAGACGACAATAACGTCCCAATGTCCTAAAACGAGACACTAATCAAGTTCAATATCCTCAAACAAGACAATTATGAAGTCCCAATGTCCTCAGACGAGACAATAATTAAGTCCCAATGTCCTCAAACGAGACAATGATAAAGTTCCAATGTTCTAAAATTAGACAACAATGAAGTCCCAATGTCCGCAAACGAGATTACATCCCAGTGTCCTTAAACAAGACAGTAGTAAAGTGCCAGCGTCCTCAAATGAGACGACAGTAACGTCCCAATGTCCTAAAACGAGACACTAATAAAGTTCAATGTCCTCAAACAATACACGTACCACAATCCAATACCACATTCCTCATTGCTCTCTCATTAACAGCTTGTTACTGCTCCTAAAAGTTGTCAAATGTGTTGCCATATCAGACTGCAAAACTTTATTAATCATGAATAAACAAATTCAACATGAAATTTGATCAGGTTTGTACCTTGTCCACCTTTGTGTCAGGGTCGGCTGCACACTGGCTTGGCAGAAATGGCTGCCATCTTGTTTTAACATGAATTAGTGTATTGTGCTCTTACTACCATTAGATGGCATAAAAGAGTGTCCATGAATGAGGACAACAGGTCTAAGTTAAGCAGAATGAAGTATAAGTTCAAGCAAACCCAAAATGTGATGTCCTCACATGATGACACAGGGTCTCAAGAGATAAGAAGTGCAAGATGGAACCCTTACCCTAACCTTAAGTGCCTCCCTTTTACCTTAATACTACATAGCTAGCTAAATGCTAACTCAGCATTAGGGCTGCTCCAGGTGCAGCTATACCTACTCACATACTCCCGCTCCTCTCCCAGCTGCAAATCATGGATGTATAAAGAGACGTGGATACAGAGCTGGAGGCAGGACCCCTTTCATTCCAATGAAAGTTGCTCAGTGGTGCATAAAATCTACCTGTGCTGCTCATGGAGCAAGCACACTAGATACTTCCGCCACTAGCCGGCTACTTCCAGCTTAGCGCTCTGCTAACTTGAATGGGGATAAAATGATTTAATCTTGTAGCTCTTTCAGACTTTCATGTTATCAGTGTTATCAGTCCAAATGGAATAAAACCTGATAGTAAAATGAATCATTTCATGGAGGTTTCACGCTCCAAAAAATGTATCCACTGGTTTACAGGCATCTTTTTTGCCATGTAAGTCTATGAGGATTTGTTTTTTTGGGCCTAGTGGCATCAAGTAATGGTCTCTGGAGTTGTGATTACACCATTTAGCCAAAACGAAAATTGGCTAAAAAGCCTGGTGCACTTCCTGGGGGCCTGCCCTAAATTCACATTACATCACCCACCAACGGGAGCGTTTTTTCGGTGTGGCGCTGTAGTTTTAAGTTTTCTACCTCTTGAGGAAAAGCTAATGCCACAGCCCTTTTTCCTCTGTATTCTCTGCTCATATGGCACCAATTCCAAAGGTATTTGCCTCTCCCTTCTGCAAAGACAGCCCTAATTTGTGAAAAGACCATCTTTCCAGCAGGAAAATACTTCTTCAGGCTTCTTTCTCTGGTGAGTCTGGTACCCTCAAACAAGCTGAAAGACAATTATTATGTGTGGGAGAGCACACATAACACACACGGTACATTAACAGCTGTTTTCACCACATGCAATTCTCTAACTTCAGAGCAGCAACTTCAAACTAATATAATTTAAACGTAATTGACGATGGTTACTGTGGTGATGTAGGACTAAGTGGCTTGGCGATGAAGGAGGGAACAGCAGTGAATCACATGCTCATTTATCCTCTGAATGAGGGGGTGTTTGGTTAAACTGTGTCCACTGTGCAGTCCCAGAGACAAGAGAGATGACAGCTTTTTTGTTTTGCATGGGAAGCTCTGTGTACATCTCCATCTGTCTGCTGCTTTTGCAAACTATGTGCGTGATTCTCAGTCTAGCTCTCTGCTGTAACGTGGCCTCACATAACTTTATTCACACCCAGTTTGCAGCTCCTGTCGGGCCTTTAGGACAACACTCGCGGGAGTGACTTGCTGTTGACTCCAGGCTCCACATGCCATGGCAGCAGTTCAGCTCTGAACAACCGTTTCCAATTCTACTTCTCACTGGTGGTGCATGTGGGGGGGCTGGCCTCCAAGTGTGTAGTGAGCATCAACAACCAGGGGAGGGGGCAATGGAGTTATATCAGTTCCCCGCAGCAAGTCTGCCATTTGCTCTTTCTCCTAGATGCCCCGAGGCGGTCTCTGTAGGCATTGTGGTTGACAGTTGGTGAGCTGCAATGACGCTTCAACAAATGAGCAGCAACAGGGAGGAGCGACTGAGAGGCGGAGGAGGAGGAGGGAGAAGTGAAAACATTGGTGTTTTGTTGATGCAGAAAATTCCCTGTGATCGGGTGGGTGTTCACAACACAATGCCAGTCTAACGGTAATTACATATTCGGTTGCAAGTAAACAAGATGACATATTTTCGTGGCAGTCATGCTGTCATGATATCAGTGAGGGCAGTGTCGGAAAATATCTACAAGACAACATGAAACCCCTGCCTCAAAGATAAGCACTGAATAAGAAATGAGCCGCAGATGAGTGCCTCCCCAGAAGCCTCGGCAGTTAAACCCACTGAAGTCGGCTCTGATCCTGCATTAGCTTTTTATCACTCAAGACAAATTAAAAACTCTCACTCAAAGTCAAGGAATATTGTTTTAGGCATACCAGTCTAATAGGGCTGCCTGGACATCAGGATGGCTGCTGGTTGTGAGCTGTCTGAGTACTAGTAGTGATGAAATGTCTGAGTTTGCAGATGTACAACATGAATACACTTACTACTGATGACTCACTGCACCAACCTGTATAGGCTACACAAGGCTCACAGGCTCTCCGTGTCTCTTCCTGCATTGCAGCCTCATGTTTAGTAGCATGTACGGGAAAGGTTTGGGCCTTTTATTCCATTAAAAAGATTTCTTATTCTTTCTTATGTATTTTTTGAGGCTTTTTTTGCTTGTTTCATGAGGAAAAACAGGATCCTGCGACAGCTGGTTTAAATGTCAGTAACCTTCCTCCACTCACCTTTCTTTATAGTTTACACTTAAAGGTTGTGTGTGACATTCAGAGCATTTCAATCAGGAGAGACAGATGAGTGAAAGTTTAATGTGAAACATAAGTGTACAGATTAACAGATGATTTGCGCTGATTAAGTGCATTTCTATTAAACCTAGAAATGCGCAAAACCTAAATATCGCATTAAAAAACTGGTAATGGAAACACCTACATATCAAAGAAACGCTCAAATATAGAGAAAAAGTTTTTACGCTCTCATGAGGTGGTTTTTCAGACGTGTCGATATAGAAGTATATCGCAAAAGTGTAATGGAAACACTTTTTTTTCGCAAATATACGTCACCAGACATGATATTGGTGAATTCCTCATTCACGATTCTCTCCCAGAAATCCTTTATCCGTGCCACACATAAGGACTTTGCCTTTGGAATACCACTCGCTTTCTTCGTCTTCGGTTGTAGACTACTATGAGATGATTGTTCCAGCTCGCAAGAGATTTGGAATGTCCATCTTACTACCGCAAACAAAGTGGGGTCTCGCGGGACGAGATTTTTCGAGAATTACACTGGATTTCCACTGGATGCGTGTCCGTTGCGCTGGTTATCCGCTGCGTGCTCCGCCGTCCGTCAATACCCACCGGCTGCGTTTGCTGTGCGGAGCGGTGCAGCTCCGGCTGGAAGACATCTACGTGCACTGCCGTGATTAATATCTCCTCGTCCATGGTGTTAACGGGGTGAAATGACATCTAAAAACCTCTGACCTGTTGACTTCAGGCCTGCCTCTGCCCATTATGTCGTTTTCAAGGTGTAGTGCAGGGAAATATGATCCGCGTGAACACTGTGTATTTTGTTTTGAAAATTAACCGGATGTTTTATCGTGTTTCTGTGCACGACTTCCTGCCCCGCACGATCTGCTCTGTGCTGAATTGCTGCATTGTGCTCCGGCGTCCGGCAAAAATAGAAGTCCTGTGTATCTGTTGCGGAGGGCTCCGGAGCTGTGAAGGAGCCGGAACGCAGCACAGCCGCAGCCGGTGGAAACACACACATTGATTAGAATTGAATCCTATCGGCTCCGCTGCCGTGCCAGAGCGGAGACGCAACCAACACGCATCTGGTGGAAATAGGCCGTTACGGCTCATACGCAAAATACCTTTTAATGGAAACACCTGTAAGTTGCAATTTTACTTTGTCAAACCTATCCCATTTATTTTGCGCAAAACTGTAATGGAAACACAACTACTGTTGGAGGTGGATTAGGTGGTGGCTGATGACATTGGCTGATGACTGCTGAGGCGAACAGAGGCTGCATCTGAGGTCTTGTTTATACGACAACGATTTCAACTGAAAACGGTAAACTTTAGTTGCTTTTTGGCCGATCGTTTACACGACTGCGGCGTTTTGGGTGCCTGAAAACGCAACGTTTTGAAATTGGGTTCCAGAGTGCAATTTTTTGGAAATGGCACCATCTCCATTGTCATGTAAACTTTCTATATGCAGTTCCTCTGAAAACAGAGACTTTTTCGCACATGAGCATTACGCTTCCAGTCACTAGGCATGCGCGAGAAAGTCAACCATCACAACAACAATGGCGGACTCCCGAGCTCTGCTTGTGCTGCTCATCCTGTTGAATTTATCAACGCTTCCCCATCATAGTGTAGATTTACTGTAGCAACTCCACCTCATCGTCCGTACAGACAAACGTTCATGCGGTTGTCATTTTGTTTGTTTATACATCGCTGCTCTGTAGAAGGAAGTGTAAGAGTCACACCGCCAACTACTGGCCTAGCAAGTATACTGCAGCGTTTTTGGTCAGAGATAGAGCATGAGCCTGCGTGCAAGGAGTGAATGGCAGGGTGGGAGAGGAAGAAAAAGTATTGTCTTCCTGACTGAACTTTGGCTAGAGCTTCATTAAAATATTTTAGTCTGTTTACTATATTTTGCTTTTTTCTATTGTTTACTTGTTATATTGCTTTCTGCTGCTGTAATGATGCAAATTCCCCTGCTGTGGGATAATAAAGGATTATCTGATCTTATCTTAACAACTATTTGCTATGTAAAGATACAGTGGAGTACTAGCGTCCTGGGCAGACAATGACTTATCTGTTCATTGTTGTGGCAGCCGGTCGGGCCACGAGTGCCTGTGAGTCCCCTGAGTTTGACCCTGAAGTACATACATCAACAAACCAAAAAATCATACAGCTGTTGTGATTTTAAGTATTGCTGGCACTACATTAGTTTCTATCCGTTTGGAAATAGAGGCTGTCGCTTTCAAACTGAGCCTGATACAGCAGGTAGTATTTACTACAAATTACTCTGCCTCACTTCTCACCTTCAGCTCTGCCTGTCACACCTGTTGCCTCTTTTCATTTCTTTGCCAGACATCTGGCTGTTGCCTCTCTGCTCCTTTTATTTTCCCTTTTCTCTCTGTACCAACTGCTCCTTTAGGAGCTCTTGATTTTAGGTGAGACATTGTGACTTCACTAATCAGGCTGCAGTCTGCCTCACATGTGTTTAAATTAGCAGCACCTGTGAGCTCTGCAGATGGACTGCACCATTTCACAATACCTGCGGGGGGTGGGAGTATCAGATGGCACGTTGAAATGTGTGTAATTATCCAACTAAATGTATTTATTATGTAAATACATATAACTTGTACTGTCAAGGATTTAAGTCAGTGGGTAAATTGATGTACTTGATCCCATCTAAGGGTTAACTATAGACCTCTTCATGGGCCTCCCCTCCTTCCTTAGCCTTGGGCCGGGGTTATCTGTACCCTTTGACCTCTATCAAGACAGCCAAGAAAATACACACGGACGTTGGTCATTTCCTATTGTTATAAGATATGGTCCCTGTTTTCTTTTTTGTGTGTGTAGTCCTTGCTCTGTCTAGTGTTATGCCCGAAATTACTTACTGTAACTTAGTTTATGCCATCAGCCTTGTTTTGTGTCTTTCTTTTTTTGTATTCAAGTCTTAAATTCATACATCCCCCTAAAATAAAGTTTGTAAATAAGTGTCTCTTGAGTAATGTCTTTGGGTTACCAGTGCTGACGATGTCATGGCTGGTTGCTGCTGCTGCTGCTGCTGCTGCTGCAGGGACGTCTTGGCAGGCTGGAGAAAAACATGCACCACCTAAATCAGAGCTGTTAATTACAGGAAGTGGCCAATCAGGATGTACCAAGTGCCCTCCACATCAAGGGGGGAAGGGGATTTTGTAGTGTAGAGACTTTGTTTACTTCTTCAGAGTAGGTTAGTTTGGTGGTGCATTTGTTTTGGTTAATTACTGATATATTCATAGTGATGGAGGAATTGTCGTGTTTTGTTTTGTTTGTATTTATGTTGGCAGTGTTGTCTTTGTGTTACCCCTTTGTTTCAAAAATGGTCTGATCAGCCATTGTATATTTTTCCCTTTGTGTTTCAGTTTTTAAAAACTTTATTTAAAAAAAAATTATATTAAATTATATATGGTTTGCCTAATAGTAAATAAAAACCCTCTTTTCTGAAAATCCACTTATGACTCCTCATGTTTGCCAGCTCAATAGATAGATAGATAGATAGATAGATAGATAGATAGATAGATAGATAGATAGATAGACTTATTGTCATTCAAATTCAAATCCATGCAATCAACAGTGCACATAAGAATGACATTTCATTGCATTTGACTCTCTGAATAACATGGATATATCTATACATCAGCAGCAAAAGTGCTGGTGCACATAATATATATGAAAATGTACATTTGCATAGACTAATACAAGTCTATCAGGCTCAGACCAGAGATGAGTGAGAGTGTGAGAAGGGGATTATTGACTGAGCGCAGTGTAAGTGGGTGGTGTGTGAGAGGGTAATCATCTTATGGAGTTAAACAGTCTGAAGGCTTGAGGGATGGAGCTGATATTATTCAACCCGGTAAAAGTCTCTCTCATTAAGATTAAAAATCTGCATTTCAGTAGCGACCTGGCCAACATCCTTACAACAATAAACACAACTGTCACAGACACCACAGGTTAGCAAGCACAACATCCAGCAACAACGCAACACGAAAAACAATTACAACACATGAACATGTATAATTTTCCAAAGCAATTTCACTGAAAATCTGAGCAGCAATCACATTGACTAAGATTGCCTCTAAATTCCCCCATCAACTCCGACAATTTCCGGCCCGTCTGTAAATTATTCCGGGAAGAAGAGGCAGCGTATTTAAAAGCTTTTTTTTTGTTGTTGTTTTTGTTCAGACCCGGGGACCATCATCTGTGGAATATTGTGAGAGCACAGGCCACATTGATTTCAGTTTTTACTCATATAAGGACACAGATAGGAGGGAGCCAGCCCAGGGGAAGATTACATAAAAAACCCAACCAAATTGCTTCACTGCAGAGGACAGTCTGTATCAAACAAATTGAAATGTATTTTTATATTTGGCATGTCACTCTTTCTCTATACAGTATCCATGATGTATCTATGTCTCTTTGAAAGAAGGAGCAATCAGTGGTCACACTTCATTGAGTCAGAACCTTTCCACATGTGGCCATCCAAAACAATACAATGCAAAGTCCCTTACTCATCACTGCATTCTTTATGATTGGTGGGTTGGACGTCATTGACCCCTCGCAGACAACAGCTCTGGTATATTTCTATCTATAAAGCAATACTGGGCCAACTTCCAGCCTACCTGTGCTCCCTGCTGTGTGTCAGCTCTGGTAGTTACCAGCTATGCTCTGGTACCCTCTGGTTTTAACAGATCTGGGGAACATTTTCTACTCTGCACCTTGGACATGGAACAATCTGAAAAAGGATCTAAAATTAATTATTTTCAAACAAGGTTTTTTTTTATTGATAATTCAATAAGATGCACAAAGCATCCACCCACCAACCCAAGAACCAACAGAAAAAGACAGACCAGCAAAAGGAAATCCAAAAGACAACAATGAAAAAATAGATAGATTAATAAATAAATGAAAAATCATGTAAGATATATATATATATATACATATAAAACAATTAAAAAAGAAAAAAATATGATGACAATTAATTAACTTCTGTGACATAAGTGGGGGAGTATAGCATGTTTCATGACAATTATTTAGCTTCCATATTTGCTACAAAAATTAAAAATGGTTTCCAGGTAGCAAAGAAGAGTGCAGTTGATCCTTTGATAAAACAATAGATTTTCTCCAATTGTAAATGACACATAACATCCTCAATCCAATGTCCATATGTCTGAGGAAAGAGTCTTTTCATTTAGGATGAGCCTTCTGGCCAGAAGTGAGCAGATAGAAGAAGAAGAGACAATGTTTGGGCTGGAGTTGGTGGAGTCAGTGTACAAACTTAAACTGAACAACAGTGTGTCTCAGACAAATAGAAGATGAATAAATGTTTTGAATACCTTTGTGCCACACCTTGTCTGATATCTGTTCTCCAATATCCTCCTCCCATCTCTGCTTTAAGGAGTCCAAGGCTGCACTATTATGAGCATTGAGTAATTTGTAGATTTGACTTATGGACTGTTATAACTATGTTACATTGAAAAACAGAATCTAAGAGGGATGGGTGAGGGCAGGACAGGAAACACCCAAAATTAGAAGCCACAAAACTTCAGAGCTGCAAGAATCTGTAAAAGTGTGCTTGGGGATGTCAAATTTTTTAACTAGCTGGTCAAAGGAGGCATAAGTGCCATAAATATAGAGATCACATAGTGAGGTGATTCCATTATTTGACTATGTATCAAATGTTGCATTTATTGTAGATGGAAGGAACATTAGATGCTTTGCCACTAGTGCAGCAACTGTAGGGTCCATTAGTTTGAAGTGCCGTCTGGACTGATAAAAAATCTTAATAGCATACTTTACAGCCATTGATGAATTTAAGGCATCATTAAGTGGTGGTGATAGAGACATGTGCGTGTTTTTCTTGAGAGGCCACTATAGCTCCTTTTCCATCAACATTTACAGGAACTTTTATTTCCAGGAATTTATTTACCTGGGTAAAAGAATTCCTGGTAATCTGTGTGGTTTGCGTTTCCACCGCACCTCAAAGTTCCGGAAAATGTATTCAAATCAGGCTGATGACGTAGATGATTCGGCGTGTGCCCTATATTTAGCTCCACCAGCTTGTCGGCTTGTCTTCCATAGACTCCGTCGTTTCGAGTGGCCGACTCGAAGTCCAGCTGAATTTCATCCTCTGCAAATATGCTCTAAAGAGCCTGGACCTCGTCGTCCGTCCACTTCTCGTAGCTTCTCTTCTTTTGCTCCAAACGCAAACCAAGTGAAGCTTGTAGAAATGATGTGAGAAATGAGTGTGTGTTCCACCAATCAGCGTTCTTCAGCACACCGCCCTGCCCCTCAAGAATTCCTGAGAATCTGAAAAGTCCTACCCCACTACTGGGTACTTTTTTTCACGGAAAGTTTGGGGTTGAGGGAAAGTTTGTGGTTGAGGGAAAGTTTTTTCCCCAGGTAATTTCAGTGGAAACGTGCTGAGGTTTTTCAAAATCCTGGGTAAATGATAAAAGTTCCTGGTGTGGAAAAGGGGCTAATGTTTGACTTGTTGTCTTATTGTGGATTTCGTTCTATATGTTGTATTTGTTGCATTTAAATGTGTCCTGATTGGCTGCTACCTCGGCCAGGTCTCTCTTGTAAAGGAGATTTTCAATTTCAGTGGGACTTCCTGGTTAAAAAAAAAAAACAGTTAAATAAATAAAATAAATAAATATTTATTATAAACTGGGCAGCTCTAAAGCACAAACCTGACTCACATCAGTCACAATCCTGTTTGAAAAGTCTACAAAAGAAAAATTGCCAGATGTTTCTGAGACAATCTCACACCAATCTAAATAGAGGCTGCACTCAAGAGAACTTCCTGTGGTGCCGTAAAACCTAAAAGTGAACTTTTATTCCAACTTCTGACTGACTGACACTTTGGGCCCAGCAGCCAGCCGATTCATATCTCTCGCCAATTTGGGTGGATACAGAGCATGAGTAACTCTTTCTCTCCCCTTCAGCGACAACAAAGCAGCTGTTTACACACGCCTCCGGTGGAGCTGTGACAAAAGCAGACCGCTCGCAGTGAGCAGCTGTAACTGTATGAATGCACAAAAGGGCCGTGCTGAAAGCAATTCTTGGCACATGCTGCAAAACTCATCCTCGTATGAACCGGTGCTCTGAACCAAAACTCTTATTACATTGCATATTATAGCTGGAGTCAATAAAAGTTGTTCAGTAAAGTAGGATGTGTGACTCACCCTCATACATTTGCATTGTCAGTGTAAGCTCTGGTGCTTATCCAGGTCAATTACTGGAGTCAGCGGAGGTGAGGAGACATGAATGATGCCTTTTTTCCCACTGTTTTCTTTGTTGTTATTTTTTGGCATGCCTGTATTTTTGTCAGCAAGTGCCTGTTTCATTAGCTCCAAACCTGAATAACTAGACTTCCACTCCTCTGAGTGATAATTGTGGCGAACGGCATCATTTTCACATGTTGCCTCCAAACACTGGCACAGGGGAGCGTGCCGGCACTTGTTATAGTGCATAAAATCTAAACAGATAAAAACAGAGCAATTTTCTTTCACTTAAAGTAAAAAATTATACATCTGATCAAACATCAGCGGGGATACATGTGTGTGAATTATCAACATTTCGTTTATTCCTCCTGTGGTTTGCACTGAGGGAGAAAAAAAACGCATGTGTAAATTTTTTATAAGGTGGATAATGAGACAGGTTTCAACTTCTGTAGCACATTAATAAGTCATGGGGAAGACAGAGAGAAAGCAGAGGGAATGTATTTGCATGTGTTTGTGAATGTGGTGCACGTCAGAGGTGTGCTCGACGTGCATATTTGTGTATGTAAGTATGTGAGAACAGACTTTACCTGTGCTTTTAACAGTGGGATCTTGGGTCAGATAGAGGTCATGAGGGAAGGTCAAAATTAGAATGCAAAAGTTTCATTATTATGTTAAAATAATTTGATACAAAAAATATGTGGAGCTTTTATTTAAGACATTAAAGTGAGTCCAGCCTATGTGGGAATATCCTGCAACCACAGTTGTCTCTTTGTTTGTGAGTTGCACAACACACCGCCCCTGCTGCCTTGCTGTGTCACTGTGCGGAGAGCCTCAGGGTGTGTTACCTGGCCCGGGCAGATTCCACATGAACCTCAGTCACCATGCCATGGAACAAAAAGTATAACGCATCTAAAGCTGCATTCACAATGACATCTTTGTAGCGGAGTAAGCCTTGATCTTTTCTCATTTTTAAAACCGCACTAAATATTAATTAGGGCAGTGCGGCGCAGGCTCCCCTGGTGTGTGCATGTGTGTGTGTGTGAGTGTGTGTGAGGAGGGACAGGTTACCTCACTGAGGCGACGGCGCACTGAAAGGCTTCTTTCTTTATGAGGGCTTTTTGCAGCAGGCTGCATCTGACAAGGAGCAGGAGAAACTCTGATTATGGTAAGATGTGTGCATCTTTGTGTCTCTGGTGACGTGCTTGAGTCAGAAAGATTTAAGTCGGGGGCTCTTGGCTCATGGGCCACTGTTTGTTTTGTTTAAATGGAGCTACAGTTTGTGTAGAAACCTGTTAGACCTCCATCAGGACTGCGTGGGCTGTCAAAAAAGAGCTTTTCAAATAAGGTTAGTCAGCGAAATTATATATGTGTGACAGTTTTCTTTCATGTGAGGGTACACTTTCAAACATTAGGACAAAATAAGTGTTAATAACCCGTAATAATGTAGGGTAAACCGTTGAATGTCTAAAGTAATAGGCAGGTATAGGATTTTTTTTAAAGTGATAATTACCTGCACCACTCCCACACCTTAAGCCATCTGTGGGTTGTGTGACACATTAAAACATGAAAAAAAGAAGGACTTAATTAAACTTTTGTCATGTCACTATTCCTTCTACTTGTAAATTAAAAATAAAAATAGAAATAATGGCTATTTACTGACAGAAAATGGTCGCTAAAGGGTTAAATTCCCTGTCTAAGCAGCATGGAAAGACTGACTTGAGCTGCCCGCCAACTGAAACAAGGGCACACAGGTTTGTGAAGCCAAAAACTGAATTCAACAGGCTCTGAAAACCCACACAGTCAGTGCGTCATTTCCCCTGGAAAAGTTTGTTTGGACACGGCCCCCTGGTGCCTTCAAGTGCTACAGTAAGTGTAGGAATTTTGAAGGACCTAGACCAGGTGCCTCAGTCTCAGTCGAGTCTTTGCAGCTAATTTCAAACTGTAATGTTCAAACCTGGTTATGTGGCCTATTTGATCATTATTAGGCATTATGGGTATATTTTGGAGCACTTTGTGGCTTCTTATGCTCAAGGAAGTAGATTTTATTTCAACATTTAGGGGGACACACATGAAACAGGTGGGTTTAGGAGTCCACCGCCACATTTTTGAGCATCAAATACTTAGTGTCCTGCATTCTGGTGAATTTTTATGCACCAATTTGTACCTTTTCTGCATCAATTCATGCTGTAAATTAGCAAATAACTAATTAAAATTGATTTATATAGCACTTTTCGCAGTCATAGGTGACAAAGTGCTTCACAAGGGCAATATACAACAAGAAAGAAATAGTGACAAAGTGACTATGTGAGCTATGATGCGAAAAGTGCACAACTTGCGAAACTATTTGCACACACACAAGAAATAAGAGGAGTTCACACTACACAACAACAATACACGAAGTTTGAACATGTACAGCTCTGGTACAAACAAGTTACCCAAACACCTGTCTAAACAGGTGTGTCTTTAGCTGGCTTTGAAAAGAAACCGTAGAGTCAGCAGATTGTAAGATAGCAGGCAGAGCATTCCAAAATTTAGGTGCGGTATGGTGGTACGGTGGCAAAAGCTACATCACCACGTGTCTTAAGGCGATTACAAGGGATAGGCAACAAATGTAACGTATCTGATTGAAGAGTGCGAGCTGAAAGTCATGTCAAAAGTTTTACTGGGGGTGACAAATGCTTCAGTTCTTCTAAAGACTGAGAAGGACATCGGCCCATTCCACCCCAAAATCTACACCGACCAATATGGCCGCCACCTGAAAACTGTTCCGACTATAACTTGTGAGGCAAATGAGCTCCAAATGCAAGCTCGGTGTCTATTTGATGCTTTTTGACCATCATAAACACATGCTTATTTTCATGATTGGATGCATCTGGACCCCTAATTTGCATATTTCCAAGATGTCAGCGACCTAAAATAAGGGTTGCAAATGTCTGTACTTTATTAACCTGCTTGGTTGTTGGTACAGGATCAAATCTGCACTCAGTCAGAGATGTAGCGAGTGTCTCCCATATTTGACAGCTGAGTGATACTTTAATACTTGAGGTGCAAAGCTGCGATGTGTCAACATTCAGATGTCCCTCCACATCACTGTGTAGCTTTCTCTGGCAATAGAAGTATTAATCCCATTGTCACTATTTTATGATTTAATAAATTAAGTAATGATGTAATGATTGTAACTGAACAAGTAAGCCTGTACTTGTTCTTCACTCTCCTGCTGTGATGGAGTGAAGCTGTCTGTGCTGCTAAAAGCAAAACAACAAATCCAGTACATCAAATTAGTATGTGTAGGCACTGAGGTACACATTAGTAAATATGTAGGGATAGTAGCCAGTGGTGTAGTGGTAGTCGATGAGGTGGGTGTACCACTAGGTGAATGGGTCACCAAGGAGGAAGTGAGTATACTTTCTTATATTTTCCAATGGCTTTTTTTTTTGAGATGGCTTTATGATGTGTGCCAAACACCTCCATTACAGCCCACTTGTTCCATTAAGCATTTTTACTCCAAAAATGTGAAACACAACATCTGAGCGTGGTGTAATGACAAAAATGACACCAGTCAACAGAAAACACATTTTCCACTCATTCCCATTTAGAATATTCAACACAGGAGAACAGGTAATACATCAAAATTACGCATGACCTTGTGACCCCACACAAAAAACAAAAATATATGTACTTCTACAAAATGCTTCAGAAATATTGAAAGTTCTAACAAAATTCAAACCTTATGTAAACTTTGAGTAAGTTAAGTATTAGCAGCAAAATGTAACTTAAAGATTCAAACTTTAAAGATTAACAGTGCTGCTCTGAAAAATATTTGATCTGGGGCGCACAGTAGCTCAGTGGGTAGAGCAGGTGTCCCACTTACAAAGGCTGTGTCCTTGCTCTGGTGGCCTTGGTTTCAATTGCTGCATGTCATCCCCTCTCTCTCCCCCTTTCAGGCTTAAACTGTCCCATGAAGCCAAAAAATAGTCTATCAAAAGAAAAACTCTTACTCCCACAGTTCATCAGAAACAATCACATTCAGTCCCACCAAATTTGGAGATACATGGTTTCCACTGGACAGGAAGGGTGGGGGTAAAATTGCAATCTGATGAGTAACTAAAGCTGTTGGTCAAATATAATGGAGTAGGAATAAGATTTGCCTCTGAGATGTAGTGGAGCAGAAAAAGTACAAAGAGTTGAGTAAATATAGGCTACTTATATTTCTGAAGCATTCAGTAGAACTGTTTTTGGTTTTTGTGTGTGGTCAAGACGTCAGGTGACTTCTAGTGTTTCAATCAATATTGTGACTCTAACAGTGCTTTCACACCTGCCCTGTTTGGTTCGGTTCACTTGAACTCAAGTTTGTTTGAACACAACAATCGCACTCCAGACCGAGACCTTCTTGAAGAGGTCTCAGTCGCTCAATGTGAACCAACTGCAGTCACATGACACATTGTTTGGGTTAAACATGAGCATGTTGCAGTCCTGGAGGATTATTAATGTGCACCTCCTCCTGTACTGCCTTAATATGCACATTCAGCACATCCAATGCATCAAAACATTGTTTTCTAGTTGGAGCCACGCCTCGTTTTCAAACTGTATGGTTTGACTAAAATGAACAATGACAGCAATATAGTCCACGATGAGCAGCGCTAAAATCAACCTGCGTAGTTGTCCCTCCATTGTGACATTAGAAAGTGTCACATTTATCCTGCAAGTGTACTCTTCTTCAATGTTTTGTTTACTTCCTGGATTTTTCCCAACTGGAAATTCTGACCAATCAAACAATGCAAGTTTGTGACAAAATTCGTCCCTGATTCGGACCAAAGCAAGACAACTCTAGGTCTGAAAGCACCCGAACATTACTTGTAAAACATTTGATGACTGTTAATAACAAGTAGAAGAAAGATATAAGTTACCTACATAAAAACTGTATCCAGATAGTTCAAGAGGGTTTTGAGAAATTATATCAAAACTAAAAAAATTGTTACAGCTGCTCCCAGTCTCCCCTACTGAGCTGCTTAAAGAATTACAGTAATTGCAATGGGAGTAGTTGGGAGTTGTTAATATTTAAGTAGGTAAAAAAATTTTAAATATTTGTTTTTCTTTTTAAATTATCATCAACAAGCAGCCAGTCACACAATTAAACCTGAGTTCAGCCAGCAAACACACACCAGCATAGTGAAACTGCGGTCAGGTGGCCGACCACTTGTTGGCACACCGGCTTCATAGTGACACCAGTGTCAGAAATTTCCGAGGAGCACGTGAACGCACCGTTTTACCACCGGGTTGCGTGCGCTGGAGGGGCAGAACTTCCACGGCACACACTCACACTTCTCCGATGCCACAGTCTGCCCAGTTGTGGATGCTTTACTGGATGCGAGGAGGACTATACACAACGTGTTCATGTGTTAGACACTTATTTCAGTGCAGATCCTTTTCTGTACACACATCTTTTGGAGGGGGAAAGTTGGAAAGTTTTCTTCTATGTCTAATTAAGGGTGAGTTGACTTTGAAACTACTACCAGAAGGAATAAGTTACAGCCAAGGATGGATCTGTCACTGTGCTGCGGCAGAGTATCTTTTTTTGTGATGATTTTCTGCTTGTTTTTTTACACTGCTATTGTTTATCCTGGTGGAATGATTTTGTTTTTGTTTTATGCTCTTTAGGAGTTTTTGTTCTAAACAAAAATCATGTTCACATCCTACATAAAGAATCTGAATGATTTGGTATTTTCTACGGTAAGCTTACAGGTTCTAAGCACTCCTGCATGTATTTGCAATGCTGAGAGATGCATGGCCATACTAAAAAAAAGTGTCTGTGAACAAACCTCTACTTATATTTACTTTAGATCCCAAGCCTGCACTCCCTTCCTTTGTTCAGTGGCAAGTTATGATGTTTGCACTACCACGTGTCAGCTCATTAAAAGCATATTCATTTGAGATATGCATGTCGATTAACTGCTGCTGCGTGTGTGTGCAGATGTTTATGTGAGTTCTTCTCTGCTTTGATTTAGTCTGAGGACCCTGAGGAGCAGCAGAGCACCGGGGTCTTGGGTCGTATCGGGAGCTGGCTTTCTCCATGGAGGGGAAAGAGTCCAAAGAGTCCCACTGATAGTGCCTCACTAACTGGTGATCAGGCTCTTAGATCAGAGAGAGAAGAAGAGAGCGAGGAGCCTGTGAGACCCCGGGCAAGGACACAACAGTGGGAGGAGAAGGGCCAGAGCTCCAATCCAGATCCACTCTTTTTCCCCAAAGACATTTTTCCCTGTGAAGAGGGGGACGCCAGGCAGTCTGCCCACAGAGTCGGCTCTGCTGTGAGCAGCACTGAGAGAGCAGAGGGAGGTCCAAAAAAGGAGGAGTTTGCGGAGAGCAGGAAGAAGAGAGCAGGGCAGGGCAAGGAGAGGGAGGAGAGCAGCAACGGTACTTCAGCGAGCGGGAATCCTGAAAAGAATGCCAGCCATCTGACACATCTCTCTTCGTCTGCTGAGCAGGGAGTGGTGTGGGACTCTGACCGGGCCCACACCCTGCCTCAGGCCCCAAGACGAGCACAGGCACAGGCACAGGCAGGCGGGAAGCTCCATGTGTACCTGGAGGAGACCAGCGTGACTCAACGTGGCCAAGACACCTGTGCTGGACAGGAAGTTAAAATCACAAAAAAGAACTTAAAGGTCCTCCCCAAAGCAAAGTCATCCCCAAGTTTTGATTTGAGCTCAATTTCAATAAGCGCAGAGAACAAAAGGACAAATGTTAGGCCGGCTATTGGGGCGCAGAGTTATTACAGTGCCCTCGTGGGAGTGTCACTGAAATCACGCAAAGACTCACAGTCATCGCCTGAACCTGTAGAACAAACAGACACCGACAGCATGGGGCGTAAAAACGCAGCCAGGAGGAGAATCAGGAAGAACTCTCAGGGAGATGGAGGCAACAGCCCGCAGGAAAAAATGCCTCCCAACACCCAACATGCCCCAGAGGGAATCCCTACATCAGATAACTCCGTGACCAGTCCTCAGGGCAAAAGTCCAAAGACACACATGGGAGAGTCGTCTGCAAACTCCTCCTCCAAGCACCACCCCACCTCTCAGGCTTCACCTGAGGGAGCGGAGAGTAAGACTTCCTGCTCCAAGTCAGTCAAGCAGTTGGACAGAGTCCAGGACTCAAAGTCAGTCACTGCAGCCGGTCTGGCGTGTGTGGTTGATGGGGGCGCAGCAATGGAGGACGACGACAGCCTTTACAAAGTTGAGAGGAAGACAGAGACGCCAGAGTCCAAACGCAGGAGTATCAAAGTTTCTCGAAGTGAGGTGAAGCTGTTTACAAAGAATGTGCCTCTGAAACCAAAGCAAAGTCCAGCGGGTGAGACCCAGGAATTTAAGTCAACGCTGAGGAATAACAAAGATGAAGCGAAGGATAAGCCCGAAACAGAGACTGATGCAAGGTAAGTCTTCACCTGAATGTGACTGGGTAAATATAAACACGGTTTGTGATTTGTTTCTGAAACAATGACTCATCACATTGCATAAACTGCAGCTATAAAGCTTCTTCAATAATCTTCCACTTAAAACACCATTTTTAAGGATTCTTGATTTCTTTATTTGTCTCGAGGGAAATTTGTCTTGTCTTGTAAAGAATAAATGTTTATTTTGTCCAACATTTGCAAATATTTGAACCTACCTGTCAAGCTTTTGTCTAGCATTGCTGTCAAAAGAATGTGTGGTAAATGCAATGGGTGGATTGTCACAGGTGTATCCACTCTGAAACAATGGTGTGAGTCATAATTCACAAGGTACAGCCCTGTGCTCAAAGACTGGCACTGTAAAGAGCAGATCAGACAAAAAAATATGTCAGATTAAAGATAATAAATCGCCCACACATTAAAATATCTTTTTCTGTGGCAGACAACAGAGTGCATGCAGAGACAGTTGAGCCAAAACTTCAAATGTATGTTTGTATTCAAACCTTAACCTCTTCTCCTACACAGACTGCACCAACTGAAGAAAACTGACGAGGAGCCTAAGCCAGGCGTTGGCTGCATTGCAGATAAAATCAGCCTCTTTGAGCGCTCGACAGCAAGGGTCAACAAGCAGACCTTTCCAGCCCCGAGGAGCGCGGACGTCTCTCCTGTCAGGAATGCCACGGATAGGCTGAAAGAAAATTTGTTTCTGTCAGAGCAGAGGTCAAGATCGGCTGAACGTTACAGCCCCGCCAGGTCCAGCTCTGCTTCGCCTGTCAGGGAGAAGCTGATGACGATCAAAGAGCGAGCACAGAACTTCGCAGAGGCGTCTGAAACGGCGCCTCAAAAGCCAGCCTTGATAGGGATATCTCAAA
This sequence comes from Epinephelus fuscoguttatus, assembly GCF_011397635.1. Taxonomy (NCBI): domain Eukaryota; kingdom Metazoa; phylum Chordata; class Actinopteri; order Perciformes; family Serranidae; genus Epinephelus; species Epinephelus fuscoguttatus. The sequence goes on from NC_064762.1 coordinate 20,565,078, forward strand.
AATCCACCTCGTCTGTTGCGGTGGCTGCAATGAAGTCACCAGAACTGGACAGTCAGGGTAGACCGGATACTAAAGTGCAAATACAAGCAAAAGCAAAGTCAGAGATAACTTTGAAACCAGATGAACAAGATACCACGGCTGTAGGGGTAAAAACTTCCATTGCTAAAGAACAACCAGCAGACGCCATAAGAACTGACACAGTTGCCTCAAAAACAGCTGATCAAGGTATGAAGCCTGACAGCGTTGACGCACATGTTCCAGCTAAAGGGACAGGTGATGCAGAACTGACTGACAGCATTAGCCCACAGTCCAAAGGCCCGAGCAGAACGGGCTCCCGCTCTAAAAGACGAAAAGGTAGGGAACCAACCAGTCCCATGAGCCCGAGTAGTGAAAACGAGCCAGACTGCTCTACAAGTAAAGCAGAGCTCACTGCAACAAAGCAGAAACAGGTGGATATTAAAGCCGAGGCTGCTTCTGCCTCCAGACAGCTCACAGAGGAAGTCTCATTACCATCTGATAAAGCCCAAGGAAATACATCAGACAAACAGTCTCTGCCTGATACCAAACAGAAAGCACTTAGGAAGGATTTGGAGCTTTTAGACAAACAGAAGAAACAGTTAGATTCTTCATTTAAAAAGGAGAGTATTGACAAACTGGCCAACAGAAAGGAGGGATTGCCTGAACCGTCTGTCAGCAAAGATGAACCCGATACTGGTGCTCGTAGCAGCGGAACAAAGACACCTATTGACAAGGATCCCGTTATTTTACCTCAAAAGGAGGAGAAGGCTGGGGGACACAGCCTCTTATTCACACAGAGGATGGAAAAGGACTCCAAGGACAGCAAAGAAACTTCAGCCTCCCCCGCCTCACCTGCAGTACAACGACCTACTAAGAAGATGGAGCCACCTGTTGAACATCCCAAATTAGATAAGGAAATGCCATCTGAATCAAAAAGTAAAGCAAAAGAAAGGGAGGCAAACACAAATAATGACACAGAACTAATAAATCAGGCTGAGAATAAAATTGTGGAGAAATTAGAAAAGGTTGAGGGTGAAAAAACTGAGAGGAAAAACAAAGAAAAACCACAGCTGCTCCCGCGTTCAGATAAAAATACCCCAGAGGCCAAGGTTGCAGACAGCAGACGAGGTATCTCAGGGACAGAGGGGAGCACTGCTAGAGATGATGAAAGAAAAAACGCTGAAAGAAAAGATGAGACACAGCTGGTTAAAGTCATGACAAAACCAGAGGCAAACCGTGCAGAACCGGCCGCTCAGTCCTCGAAAAACACTGCCGTTACATCAGACCTCCCTGCTGAAAAACAGCGTGTCAGACAGACTAAGACTACACGTCCAGAGACGACTCCTGTTTGTGCCGATAGCCACACTAATGAGGCCGCGAGTGTGACAAAGAGTGGGATAGGGCCTCCTGAGCTGCAGACAAAGTCCACAAAAAGCCCTGGAACAGAAACAGAGCCAGCAGTGATTGCAGCAGAACCACAGCCTCATTCTGTATCTGTGGAAAAAACGGAGAATTCACCAGATGACTCATGTGCACATGGAGCTAATGATGCTCAGCTCCCCAGCTCAAAGTCTATTACCAAAGCAACTACAGCAGCTGAGAAAGTGGCTGTAAAAGCCGCTGATGGCACTCCATATCTGATAACTGCACAGACTGATAATAGATCAGAGAAGGACTCGTCTGTTAAAGAGCCCACTCCTATTTCTGTCTCTGAATCTGCGAGCAGCAGGGGAACAGAGTGGGATGATGGGAAAAAAAGTTCAAGTGTCAAATCAGGGCCCTCAGAAGTCATAGTCTCAGGAGAAGGAGACGTGATGAAACTAGCTGCTAGGCGCCAACAGTGTGAGGAATCAAAAAATGCAGAGAGCACAAGCGATATCATTTCAGTCAAGGGCACAAAAAAAATAGCACAGAGCGCCTCTGACGGTGCCGCATCAAGCTCTGCAGTTACTGTGGTAGGGAAGACAGCTGAGAAAACATTCCAATCAAAAACAAATGAACTTTCACCTGTTGCTAACGGTGATATCTCTGCACTTCCACAACTCCACACAGTCAAAAAGGAAGCGGTCACTAAAAAGCAAAGTCTGAAAGCACTTACTTCCCCACAGGCCAATAAGCCGTTCTCAGAGCAGCGTTCAGCCATGAAGAAGCTCCATTTGCCACGGGGACTGAGCAAAGATGATTCCGCAACACACCATGACGCCCCCTCTAGCTGGCTGGATGTAGACCTGCCTAAGAAGAAGCTTAAACTCCCACCACCCAAACTGACCTCTTCTGGAAGTGAGAGCAATCTTTTGGACGCTTCTAGTGAGCTAGACGACGCCGATTTCATTGAGAGAATCAAGAACCTCTGCGCCCCGTTCTCCCTCCCGCCACGTAAACACAACCAATTTCGGCCACCTCAGCCGCCATTCGCCATGCCCGCCATCAAAGAGGTCGGCATTGAGAAGACCTTTGACCCAGAGGAGTTTAAGTTTGGCTTAAGGAAGAAGAACAAGTTCACTGTGGATGCAGCCCCGAGCTTTTTAGCCATGCTCCAGAACAAGGAGACAAAATCAAGCCTGAAGCCTGCCAGGGCGAGCTTGGCAGACAGGAGCCTGCTGCTCAGCAGCCTGGACACTCACTCTCGCCTCAGGGACAAGAGCCCCGCCAAGGATGAGGAAGGTGAAAAGAAGGAGGAGGAGAAAGACGAACAGGTCAGAGTGAAGTCTCGCTTGGAGGGGAGCTGCGTCCTCAGCAGCCTCACTTCCTCCATCTTCAGAGGGAAGAGGAATGGAGTCCAGGCGGAAGGCACCAGCTCCGGGGATGTGTCCCCCAGTGATACCCCTCGGCAAAGCCCCCCGCTGTCAAGCCCGACTGCCACAGCTCCACACAAAAACACACAGGCCCTTGGCAACAGAGAGGAAGCCCAGGCTGCGGAGGCTGTGGTCAGTGACTCAGGCCCTCCACTTCCCTCCTTTAACGACATCAAGCTGCCGGACTATTTAGAGAAGTACCTCCCCCGAGATCCAGCAAAGCCAGTGCAGAGCACACAAGGACAGGAGCAAGTCAAAACAGAGGTTAGTTTCTTCTGTGTGTTGTTTTCAACAAGTAAAAATGATGTGAATGTTAAAGATGAGGTCTCACAGACAACATACATCCTGCTAGCACAAGCTGAACTTCAGTTATTGACCAATAACACCATCAATCAGAACGTATTAATCATCTCGTGACAGGAAATACTTTTAGAACCAAGCGCTCTGTTTTAACACGTCTCTAAATAAAGTGCTGCAGGAATGAGTCCAGCAACCAGGAAATGAGTTAGCATTTTAGCATTCCCAGTTCCCTTGTTTTAAAGTCAATGGCTTTTTTGAATGGGTTTTTTTAGATGCCTGAAATAAAGTCTGTGGTTAACACAAGCATAAGAGACTTTCCTGTTTGGTTATAAGACATAAAATGCATCAGTGAATAACCCAGTTACGAATTTTGAAGCTTTTATGGGTCTTAAAAAAGGCAGTTGCTAACAGGAAGCTAATCTAGACTACACTGAACACGGCTTTATAGCCTTGTTGTCGTGGCAACATGAAGTCATACGACCATAGTTTAGTTTGTTTATAGCTTAGTGTTAGCTTCCCATGGTGTCCACAGAGCTTATTTTCTGCAATAATCCAAAATCAAATGGAAAAATCCTGTTGGATTTTTGACAAGGGAACCACACTAACTTCAGCGTCAGCCTACTTGAAGCACTCTCTAACAACAAACATCATTTCTGTAAATTTTTACTAGCAGAGAAGCCCAAGGAACAACTTTCACACATATCTGTTTATTTTCCACTTATTTATCAGGTTAATGGAAAAATGATAACTCCCGTCTCTGGAGGTGAAGAAGACCTGGCTGTGAAACCAGCTCCGGTGCTTCCTGATGCCGTGCCTCCATCTTTTCCTGATATTACTCCGATCACACACCCTGCAGTCCCTGAGCTCAAGCAGCCTCTGGCTCAGCCACAGGGAATACTTAGAAAAACTGTAAGTGTGCTGCATACATACTATCAAAGGATACCTAATAGTTTAGTATCACAGATTGAAGCTACACATCTTTTTTTTAAGTACATGTATGAGCTTAGACAGCTCACTGAACCAAGAGGTGACCTAGAAACTATTTATACCCTTCATTTCCCTCGGAGCTGCTTTACCTACGCTCTTTATGGAAAATCCACCTGTTTATTTTAACACTATTTGCACTTTGGTGTCGTCTTCAGCGGGGAAGCTTCTCAGTTCTTTTGCCTTGCTAGTCTCGAAAGATGATTCAGGGTAGAAACTAGTAATGATGTGTGTAATGCTTTGTTTGAAATTTCCAAATAACTTCCTTGTAATTTGGCACTAATTAAAGGGACAGCTGCAATTAAACCCAAGTAAATACTCAATCAATAGCAATTCATGATAGGTTTTTGTCGTTGTTGTCCATATATGTCGAGTGGGAGGGTGTGTTTTGTAGATGACATATGGGGAGTGATGTATGACGTGTGTGTATGAATCAGTGCAGCTCAAGCTGACGGCCTGAACTAGCTCGCAGGCGTTGCTCCATTTGTTGGAATAATTTGACTCAGAGTTTACTGAGTGAACATGCCGTGATTTCTCAGTTATTTATTTATTTATTTATTTTAGATTATGTTTCTGGGCTTTCGGCTTTTAATGACAGGATAGTCAGAAGCATGAAGGGGTAAGACATGCAGCAAAGGGCCATGGACTGGAATCAATCCCCCAGCTCTACCCACTGAGCTACTGCACACCCCTGTCTCTCAGTTCATCATACCAAATACCATGGTTCTTTCCCGAAAACTCTGAAATTACAAATTTCTATGATTAAGTGTTATTTAATGTGTTAACTTTTTGGTCTGTATACTGTCTCATCACAATTTCCCAAAGCCCCAGTTGACATATTCAAAGGTCCAGTGTGTAGGATTCTCTATTGGCAGAGATGGTATCCAATAATTATATCTGTATGTTTTCATTAAGCAAAGCAAATTTATTTTAACAGCACATTTCAGCAACAAAGCAATTCACAGCTCTTTACATAAAGCATCAAAAGCGTCACAACAAGGTGGACAAGAAACACATTATTAAAGGACATTTAAAAAGCAATTCATTAAAGAGCCGGAGAATAGAAAATACTAAGTTAAAATGTACTGAGACAGGCATAAAATACAAGAATAAAAGTTATAGTGCAGTTGAAATCAATAATAGAAATTACAGTGCACATTTAAGAAATGAATGAAAATTTGATTCAATAAAAGGCAGCAGCAAACAAATTAGTCTTCGACCTTGATTTAAAAGAAGTAAGAGCCGGTGCAGACCTGCAGTTTTCTGGGAGTTAATTCGAGATATGTGGTGAATAAAAACGAAATGCTGCTTCTCTGTGTTTAGTCTTGACTCTGGGGACACAAAGCAGACTGGTCCCAGGTGACCTGAGAGGTCTGGATCGTTCATAGTGTAGCAGAATATCAGAAATGTGTTTAGGCTCTAAACAATTTGGTGCTTTGTGATATTAGTGTATAATCACCTGGAAATAGGAATGGTTGTTTTTGTTACCTTAAAATGAGCCGTTTGTATCTACATAGTCAGCGGGTCCTCTTCCATGGAGCCCACCATGTTGTTCTACAGTAGCCCAGAGTGGACAAATCAAACACTGGCTCTAGAAAGGGCGGTTCTCATTTTTGTCTGCCACTGTAGTTGTCCCACACACATGAATTTTCCTAGTTGACCAATAGTCGAGTAGGGCCACTAGTTGACTAGACGCCCGCGTGTTTACGATATTAATTTAATTATTAAATGATATATTTTGGTGGTTTGAGTTGAAGGTGTGAGAAAGAATAGTATCAGTAACATTGTTAAGACTACGCTACATTACAGAGAAATACAAAACCATACTAATGACCCTTCATTAATATAGGCCTATATTTTATCTACAAGTGCACATCACACACTGAGCGAGCCGCCTGTTAATGACGCTGTCGGCAAAGCAGTGATGATTGTGCTAAGTGGCTAATGGGCATGTAGCTACTTCCACGTTTCAGATGATACGTCATGTTTGTAGTCGACCAATGAAGATGAGTTTACTATCACCTTGGGTTCGTCCTTCACCTTCTCAAAATGATCCCACACTTTGGATTTCCTGCCCGACATGTTATTAACTAGCCCGTGGAATAACCGCAGGTACCAGCCCTGGAAATTAATGTGACTCCTGAGTCCTGTCTGACTGCTGAGCGTGGCCACTTCCTGTGTCTGTCCTTTCACATTAAATTCTCATAAAAGGTTTTGATTTATTTTGACAAGGCACAGCTCCCAACAGAGTTCCATGTTTGTTTGTTTTTTCTGCAACTAAGCAACCAATGAATTCCTGCCGACTAATGACTCTTCTGGTCGACTAACGTTTGGTCGACTATCAGGGAGCAGCCCTGTGGCACACGGAAGAAGTTAAAGTTGTGCAACCTCACTGCTACATACCACTAAACCCTACACACTGGACCTTTAAACTGCATGTTTAATTTGACCAGCAGTCTAAAACCCTAAATTATTCAGTTCAGTATGAATGTAGAGGAAGTAAATATTCGCACTTGAAAAGCTAGAGCATGTGAACCTTTAGCATTTTTAAAAAATAATTACATAAATCTTTAATTGATGATCAAAATTGTTACCGACTTGATGTTGCAAGCTAGTTGCTGTGGTTTTTTTTTTGTTTTGTTTTTATTGCAGCCATTTGTAGCTGCCAAACTCACAATTTGCCTATGTTGTAAGCATGCTGTGTTAAGCAACTCTTTCCCTGCTGGCTATGCCCACCACTGCGCTGCTTGAATACAAATCCAAAACAGTGCAGTCTCCACGGACCCAACTGTGTCTGTGTAAGTAAACTGAAAGGTCGGGGCATTCAGCAGGCACAGAGCTGCTGCATAAACAAACGCACATTAGCATTTTATAGAGCTTTGCTGTAGTCCGCAGCCTTTGTCACAGTGAAAACTATGTGTCTTTGCATTCCAGATAAGAACCGCCAAGGGATTTCACAAGCGCCCAGGAAAGGTACGGTAGGCACAGCTTTGCCCACACACACAACAGAAACAAGACGGAGAGAGGAATCCGGACAGACAGCTCTGTCTGTTCTGTGAAAACATCTGCTTTTCATATGGTGTTCTTGGGGGTAAACAAAGTATGTAAAAAAAAAAAAGCAGTCTAGTGCGAATGCTCAGCTGGATGTGATTACAATCATGGCGTTCAGAGTTGCCAGTGCAGTGCAGAACTTGTGGTTCTGCATTATTGTAGAACTTCATTAGCAGTTGTTGCAAGAAAGAAAGAAAGATATTCCCCTGGCGCTCAGCATTTTCAGTTTCTTGCCCTCGCGTTGCTTTAATTCAGTCTACCTCCAGCTTTAGCTGTGCTGGGGATCTTCTGTCATGACTTGTACCAACCAAACCAAACAGCATGAAGGATTTCAGATTTAGAGTACATTTGACGAGGGCTTTTAGAATTAAATTAAAACATCATTATCGACCACAGAGTCTCTAGAGCAGCCAGTTTGTGCAGTACAATATTTCTAAAGTTCAATATTCTGTTGGCTGGTGAAATAAAAATGTAACTTTTATATTAATTAGAGTGGTGTATTACATTAACAGTACGCCCCGGTGGTTCAAGTAATGGGGCGCCTGTTGATGCTTTTTGTTGTAGATACATATAAATATGCTTTCACTGTAAGCATAAAAGAGGAAAGTACCGAGCCATTAGGTCTCAGCACTCTGTGAGTCATCATTCACTGTAATGGAGTAAGCACGTAATGCATTTTTAAATTTTTCTTAAGTGTTGATCTTTTTGACACTACCCTTCATGTCTCCACACAGATGGTGTTGTTCGAGAAAGCTCAGTTCAGCGGCCAGGCGCATGAGATTTACAGGGACGTAGCAGATGCTACGTCTCTGCAGCTCTCGCCTCTCATATCTGTGAAGGTTGTTAGAGGATGGTAAGTAGCGACTTTGGACTGGAACGACGAACAGAAAGTGTGCACTGAAGTGTGGTTCTAATTAGTGTCAAGTGGTTTTGGGATGCCAGTGTGGCCTGCTGGCTCCTGGATGTGTCATTAATTTAATGAAGTATCGGCATTGAGAGTTCAGCACTTGATGACTGTTATTATAGAACCACTCTTACAGTTTTTTCCTTGTAAACCTTGTTAACAAGCAAAGTTTCTGTTTACATTGAGTGTTGGCAAACAAATTATGTGTATCCTTGAGGCCAGGCAAATGTGTTGAATGCACGTCCTTCCCTGTGAAACATATTTTTCTTTGAGCCTGCTTTATATACATCCATATTTACTTGCTATCAGTCTTCTTCACTGACTTAGCTGAAGCATTGCCTCTTTCCTGACGAATCAAGGCCCAGACACACCAAACTGACATCAAAGAACGATGAAGGCCAACTGTTGCGTTGCCTTATGTCAGCTCTGTCTCAGCCAAAAATTACACTTGAACGCACCAGGAAGACTACAGCTGATGGCTGACTAGCATGTACGTTCTGGACCTGAGTGATACCTCCATACCAGCAGGTGGCAGCAGTCTGTATTAGTCATTCAAAAAGGGAAAAGGGGAAGACGGGTTCAAGATGCTAGTTAGCCAGTTAGCACATAACACAACCCAATGTTGAAAGATCATGTGCTAGTGAACAACAACACAAACAACTACAAACTCAATTTGTAAAAAATATAATCTAACCTTTTATTACAAGTTTGTTTCGATCTCTCACCCTCTTGACTTTAGCTGTTTGCTTTCCTCACTTCCTCCCTTTCTCTTCCCATGCAAAACCTACACTGCCAGTCAGAGTGATTCCATTCACTGATGGGCTCTGCTGTCTCAGATGCCGATTCAACTCGCTGAATAGTCCGAAAAACAGCTGACAAGAGTCGACTTGTGCCAGTAACAACTCATTTAAATTTTATAAGGATTAAAATTGCGCATAATTAAGGGTGAGCCACTTGATGCAACAGCCTGTCTGCAGATAGTTTCCTCCTGTTTTCAGTCACATCCTCTCGTCTGTGTCGAACTCAGGGTTTCAAAATGGGAGCCAACAAGTCAATGGGTGTCGTCAGAATAGCTCTGTCCATTGTTTTATACAGTCTGTGGCTGCTAGGCACTTTTTTTACCGGCTCTTTGAGCGTGGCTGGTATTGTTTTCACCTTGTGAGTCTGTGTGTGTGCTCTTAGAGACATCTATTGAAGCGCGACCAACCACAGATGCAAAGTGCAAGGTGTTTATGTGTCTGTCTGGGGACAGATTTTGTCAATGTGTAGCGTCACAACCGTGCAAGATGCAGTCACGAAACTGTACAGGTGTGTAGTTGATATCACAATGAAGGTCAAGTGTGAAAATGGGTATCGTCCGAGCAAGGGGAGCAAAAGTAGAGGGTAAGAAAGAAGGGAAGGAGCCATTGCCCCTCCCCCCGACTCTCCAACTTCATGTCTCTGGCTCACATTTGTCGCGGATCACTGTATCCATTTTCAGTTTGGTCATTCCCATCCACTGATTCAACTCAGTCAAGGGCATATTGATTAAATCTGGCTCAGTTCACCTGTTTGACCGAACTCATGTTCATATCCTGTGCCATGATTGGGTGGTTGGCGTGATCCCAAAGCACAGAGCTCAATTAGCTGTTCCTCCGTTTCCACTTTTTATGTTAAACAGTCAGCTACCTCTTCTCATCCAGCTTTTGGTAATTCCGGTATGCATATCTCCCAAACTGTTGCTTTGCTTTAAGGCACTATTTATACCACATGAATTTATCCTAGTCTTTACTCTCTTTTTTCCAACACACTCTATAATTATCTCTTCCTTGCCATGTGTCTACTCATCTTTGCTTTCACTACAGCTGGGTGCTCTACGAGAAGCCTGACTTCCAGGGACGCACCATCGCCTTGGAGGAGGGGGGCACTGAATTGACAAACGTGTGGGCAGAGCCTGGGCCGGAGACAGAGCCGCAGAACAACCAACCGATGCGGATTGGCTCGATTCGACTTGCTATCAGGGTCAGTGCTCCGATTGATAAACACTTCCCCCTCATTGAGCCTCCAGCATTTCAACATCTCCATCGTCGTCACCTCACATGGCCCTCTGAAATGTAGCTAATAAGTGATATTGCTTTATTGATATTCAGTTCAGACTCCCCTAATAGCAGAGGGAGTGTAAAGAAGATTAAAGTCGTACTTGGTTACTTTGCAAAGGAATGATGCAAGGACTAGTTTGGGCAGCTGCTGATAATTGCTGTGTTTGTTTCCCCCCTCTCTGCAGGATTACAGCCTACCCCATATCGATCTGTTTACTGAACCGGAGGGCCACGGCAGAGTAACACCTTACCATGATGACACAATAGAGACGGGCTCGTTCGGCATCCCGCTGAGCACCGCTTCCATCCAAGTGCACTCCGGGGTGTAAGTGTGTCTGTTTTAGCAAAACAATCGTTCAGATCTTTGACCTCTGGTAGAGCATGCGTGACAGTATCGAACAAGCAGACGAAACCAAATCATTAGCAAGACACGTAGTCTACTTATTGTGATTGATCAGAGTGGTAGATGGGTAGTTATCTGGAGATTAGATTTTATTTGAAATGCAATTCATTTAGCAAATAACATGTGTCATTGCTTTGGAGCTAATGAGACAAACCCCCATGCTCCGCAATCATTTCTCTATCGCTAATGACTGGTAAACCCAGCAGAGGAGTACACTTTGGAAATGTTTCCCGCTGTGCTCAACGTAAAGCTGTCTTTTTAATGGGATGTTCCCAGTGCTTGGCTTTGACAAATAGCTGGGAGATAATAATGATTACGACGTTCCTCAGTGTTTGTCTTTGGTTTGACTCTCACTCGTTCGCCTCTTGAGGAATGTTTGTCCTGCTGTTGCATGTCAGAAAATAGAGAGAGTGGGTGTGGGGGCACTTGGAAAATCAGAGTGAAGAGGTGGAGACTAGATGCAGAGACACAGACAAAGGTGTGGAGAGAATTTGGCAAAGGGGAGGATGTTTTTCCACGTGAGAGGTGTCGGTATTCGGGACACTTTGTGCCCTGCCCACGAGACCGTTCATGACAGTTTTTCATAGTGCTATTCTTGTAGCTTTACCTTGGCACCTTTAGTAGAGACCTGTCATTTTCCAAGATTGTTTCAGCGTTTCTCAACACCCTGACAGAATTAATTGCTGTCAAATGACAGCTCATCTTTGCTCGGCTACAATTACTCTCCAGCAGCTCCCCCCTACGGTGTTTGCTCTGCGACAAGTTGAGCAGCTGCTCAGCACATGGAGTTTTGTGTTTGTGTCAAATTTACTGTAACATGCTAGTTCAGTTGAATTCACTGACCAAACCGACTCACTGGCTCCTGTTATTATAGGTCTCTCAGCGCCACAAGGTTGGCATCGCTTCTTGGTATCACTTCCTCAGCGCTGACAGAATGAGCTGGGCTTATTTTTCCTGCCAGAGGCTCACATGTGGTCTTTGGTATGAGGCTTTGTGTTGCACTGCATAATGGATCAAAATGGCAGAGGTGGGGGCAAAGCTCCAACAAAGGCTGCCCACGCCAAAAGTGAATTGTTAAAGAAGAAGCTTTGAACTGGAGCATGTCATTCCCAAGATATTCTACTCCGAAACAAATAGTTGTTTGTTCTCTGCTATAGCTGGATGACTCATGTCTGTGGTAAATATAAAATTGTTAATTAAAATGCTGCCCTGACCTGATTATACTCAATGTACTGAGCAAAATGACCAGTCATAGCTGTAGCTGCTGATTTCTGTGTAGAAAAACAAGTATCAGTGAGTTTGTTCCTTTTTATGACCATTATGTCTTTATAAAAGCAACAAGCAACGCAAGGTCATGAATCCCAGTGTTTTTAAAACTGCCAAGAGGCAGAGCTGTGCATAATGTGCAGGGACTTTTTGGCTTGTGGTGCTCATTAACATGCATTGTGGGTGTTCCTCTTTCCTTCAGGTGGCTGGTGTTCAGCGACCCAGGGTTCCAGGGCATGGTAGCTGTGCTGGAGACAGGAGAGTATCCTTTCCCAGAGGCCTGGGGCTTCCCATCACCCTTTGTCGGATCTCTTAGACCACTTAAAATGGTTTGTAATTCTGTGCAACACCTAATGTACACCGGACAGTTCACAAATGTGATAACATAGTTTGCTACAGAGTGGTGCAGGGATGATGTTTAATTGTGGGCGAACACAGAGGTTAACATCCCCCTAGTTCCCTCGAAAAAAGTTTATGATTCTTACAAGTTTTGTTCAGCAAGATAATTGTCACAAAGGAACACTCTACTGGGGGCCGTAGGGGAGCCTATCCCAGCTGATATTGGGTGAAAGGCGGGGTACACCCTGGACAGGTCACCAGACTATCACAGGGTTGACACAGAGACAGACAACCATTCACACCCACATTCACACTTACGGACAATTTAGAGTCACCAATTAACCTGCATGTCTTTGGACTGTGGGAGGAAGCCGGAGTACCCAGAGAAATCGCATTCTGACACGGGGAGAATATGCAAACTCCACCCACCCCAGATTTAAACCAGGAAACCCTCTTGCTATGAGGCAACAGTGGTAACACTGCACCACTGTTCCGCCTACAAATGAACACTACTGTTACGATTTTCGAAGTGTAAATGCAATTGCCAGAAGTAAAAAGCTAACATTAGGCTGTAAATAAACTACACCACAGTCATATGACTTCAACGTTGCCACTTAGACAAGGCTGTAGAGCCACATTTGGCGTGGAGTCTCATTTAGCATCTTGTTAGCAACTGCCATTTTAAAGACATAATGACAGATAAAGACAGATTAAACTAAGCTTGTGTTAACCACAGACAAAAACCACTGACTTTGAGACAAGGGAACCGGAAGCGGTGAAATACCTATTCATTCCTGCAGCACTTTATTTCTAGCCACACTAGTGGCATGGGATTTTGGCATTGTCCAACTGCCCACCGCTTTTGTCTAGACTGAAATATCTCAACAAATGTTGGGTGCACTGCTTTGAAATATTGTGCAAGCATTCACGGTTCCCAGAGGATGAATCCTAATTACATTGGTTATCCTTTGTTCTGTCATCTGGAGCCACCAGCAGGTCAAAATATTCTCTTACTGTAGGAAATATCTTAACATTTACCAGATGGATTGAGAGAAAATTTGGTACAGACATTAGCCCATTTTACACAGAGATCCTGAGATAGGGGGGCGGCACGGTGGTGTGGTGGTTAGCACTCTCGCCTCACAGCAAGAGGGTTGCCGGTTCGATCCCGGGCGTGGGAGCCCTTCTGTGCGGAGTTTGCATGTTCTCCCCGTGTCAGCGTGGGTTCTCTCCGGGCACTCCGGCTTCCTCCCACAGTCCAAAGACATGCAGATTGGGGACTAGGTTAATTGATAACTCTAAATTGTCGGTAGGTGTGAATGTGAGCGTGAATGGTTGTTTGTCTCTATGTGTCAGCCCTGCGATAGTCTGGCGACCTGCCCAGGGTGTACCCTGCCTCTCGCCCGATGTCAGCTGGGATAGGCTCCAGCCCCTCCGCGACCCTCAAGAGTATGAAGCGGTTAGAAGATGAATGAATGAATGAATCCTGAGATAGGGCCACAATAGAGACCTGTCATTACTTTGCTTTTTATACAAAGCCAAACAACACCAGCATAATGCTGCTCCATTGTCTGGTTTTAGATAGCATGTCGGTATTTCAAAATCAAAAGAGGCGTGGTGTGTAACACAACAGCATCAGCCTCCAGTATGCAATACAGCATACGCATCTGGCAGTGCTTTCTAAACAACAACAATGGCATAACAAGGCAACAGTATTCATTTAGCATCCTGGTCATGTAGTGGCTGATCTCGCCTTCTGCTCAGAGGGTAATGAGCTCCAAGACCTCATTTTCTCCCCAAGTTTGCGGGCATTTTTGGTTGCTATTCTTCTTTGAGTTAGCTGCTAACTGCTGCTGGCTGCTTTTTAAATCTACCAGCGGTGGGTCGCACACATCATCAAAACCTCACACCTGTCCCATCCTGCCGGCTCACAGACATCAATTTGGTGCTATTAGTACCTCCACGCCGGCTTAAAGGCGAGACAACTCTTTCTCTTTTCCGCAATCATACCTTTACACAGCCTTGAGCAGGCAGTTTAAGGCTTGGCTTGCATAAAATGTCTAGAACTAGAACTATTGGATGGATTGCCATGATACTTGCTACAAATATTCATGTCCCCCTCAGAATGAATTGTAATGACCTCGAAGGTGCCATCATCCCATTGGTTTATGAACAAATACTTGAAAATACTAATGACGTTCCCACCAGCCTTAGCTGTACTTTGTGTTTAGTGCTCATTAACACGTTTGCAGCATGCTAACCTGCAAAACTAAGATGTCGAACACCTTAAACATTATAGATGAGCAGGAACTGTTAGCATGTTAGCAGTTAAAGTTAGCCCCATGGACATGGGTGCAGATCTGATGACAAGTTTGGGGGGGACACAATCTGATTGTGATTTTTTTTTAATTGCACGCGTGCAAATCATGCCCACAGAGCGCTTGAGATTGCCAGCATATTTCACGATTTCATAGAGGCTCATCACCATCACCAAGTCATTCAAAAAGCACTACAAAGAGAATCATATGCTTACCTTTACTGTTTATTTCTCTTAAACAGCCAGTAGTACATGGAACCAGCCATCACCCTCCTTTTCACTGCTTCGCTGTTAGTTAATGCTACTTCTAGTTTCAGGGTCTCAGGCATGTTATGTCCACTCACGTTCTCATCTCTCGCCTCTCACGGATTCCCATTTCTCCTCATCATCTTCCCTTTCTCCCAGTATATAGGACTACTGTATACATTTGTTCAATTTCAATCATTTAAGCTATTTAAAATTGGGGGGGACAATTTGTGTTTTTCAGAATTTGGGGGGGACATGTCCCTCCCATCCCCCCTGGGATCTGCACCCATGCCCATGGAACTGCTATCACTGCTTTAGATTCTTATTCTCGTTTCTATTAAACATTTCCTTTTCCATATTCTGTCAGTAACTTTGTGCTTGCCAAGACACGTGTCCAATTAATATCGTACAATTAGCTTTCATGAACACTTTTCCCAGTTAGGTAATTCACTATTGTGACTTTGTAATGACGGTTTCCTTTATATGAATAGCCTGTCTCTGGCTCTGTACAAACGCAGTCAATGTGAGAATTAGCAGCAATTAGTTGCCCACAGGGACAGAAGTTCAGGTCAGCATGTTCTGTGTGTTCTATTCATTTTCTTTGCTGCTCGTCAAAACAGAATTGCCATCCAGTTTCCAAGAAAAAAAGAGCCATTTGCATAATTGCTGACTGATGTTTTGCAATGTACATTTATGTAGAGAGGAAAATGGTTGTTTATGATGATGTCTTTGTTGCAGGGTGGTTTTAAAGTGGAGAATCCCAGTGAAGTCAAGGTAGGAGTGACATGCCATTCTACAGTTTTGCATGCTGTGTGTACTTAACGTCAATATAATGTGATTTGAAATCTGCAAATTGTAAAGCAACCAAATGATGAGCTGCGATTATTGTACTAAAGAAGCACTGTGTAGGATTCAGTGGCATTAAGCAGTGAGGATTGCAGATTTTAACCAGCTTTTAACTGCACATCCCTGTGAGATCAAACCTAGAACATGCTGCTCAAAACAACACAGAACACAAGCATCCCACGAATGCTGTGTTATGAAACCAGATCTAACATCTTCCTGAGTCCCGGGCAAAGGCGTAGGTTATGTTTCAACATGGGGGGGACATATATGAAAGTGAGGGTGGTTTTGGTGTCTGCTGCCAGAAAAATTTGAATGCCAAACACTTAAAGGTCCAGTGTATAAGATAAGGACTGCGGATTGCAACCAGCTGAAACTTCTCCAGGTTAGAATTCCTTCAGTATTCATTGTAAAGGAGGATTTTCGGTTCAATCAGACTCAAGTTTGTTTGCCCCCTAAGTGCGGTTCATTTGGGCAGGTGTGAACACAGCAATCACACTCAGGTGCACACCAAAACAACCAGACCGAGACCTTCTTGAAGAGGTGGTCTCGGTCTGGTCCCAAACGAACTCTGGTGCGGTTCGTTTGTGGTGAGAACGTGTTCCGACCTGGATCTGAACCAACTGCAGTCACATGACACATTGTTTGGGTTAAACATGAGCATGTTACAGTCCTGGAGGATTATTAATGTGCACCTCCTCCTGTACTGCCTTAATATGCACATTCAGCACATCCAATGCATCAAAACATTGTTTTCTAGTTGGAGCCGCACCTCGTTTTCAAACTGTATGGTTTGACTAAAATGAACAATGACAGCAATATAGTCCACGATGAGCAGCGCTAAAATCAACCTGCGTAGTTGTCCCTCCATTGTGACATTAGAAAGTGTCACATTTATCCTGCAAGTGTACTCTTCTTCAATGTTTTGTTTACTTCCTGGATTTTTCCCAACTGGAAATTCTGACCAGTCAAGAGCAGCTTTCTCACACAAGGCATTTGATCTGGTCCACTTGTAAATGGTGCCATGAGAGCACGAGACAACTCTAGGTCTGACAGCACACTTATTTTCAGGTGATTATACCCTAAAGAAAATATACTTTATATATTACATTCCTTGTCTACCAATATATCCCCCTAAATCCGACACACTGGACCTTTAAGAGAGCGGCCTATTTTCCATTTCATGTTGTTTTTATCTTATTTCATGACAAGAATAGATGTGATGTCAAGGAATTTCCTATGTAACCCGCAGTGTGTTATGACAGCAGATATTTTCAGACCTCGGAGTGAAAGCTGAAGAGTCCTTTTGTTCGACATGTTTTGTATTCACATTCAGCGAAGGTTAAAATCTCTGAAGCGCACACATTCATGTTACTGTGCTCAAAATGCTCAGTAGACGGTGTGTCCAAGGATATGTTTTCACCTCATTTGCGGTCATGCTAAACCGCAGCGAGATAGCCATCAAGAATTAAAACATTCCTCAAACTTGCCGTGTATGTTTGGATAGGGGTGTTATCTCTTTATCTGAATAGAAGTTTGGTATGTGTGCAACCGGCAATACTGGCTTAAGTATCAAATGTGCCATCCTTTACTAAAATAACTCAGTTAAATGCATTTGGAACAAAGATACAGAGATAAGAAAGACAACATAAACTCAAGGTTGTACCAAGGACAGCTGAATTTAATCAAGTTTAATGTAAGCCTTTTCCTGTCTCTCTTACAGGCTGTGGTGTATGAGAAGCCTGGTTTTGAGGGCTCCTGTTTGGAAATCGACAGTGACGTTTTCAGCTTTTGTGAGAGCGAAGGAGACGTTCCTAATGATGGAGCAAACCTTGACTCAACAAAAATGAAGTCTGTGGGTTCCTTAAAGATCACTGGAGGACTGTGAGTCTATAGTTCATTCTCTGTGCTCACACAGGCTCAAGCTAGTACAGCCAGATGGTGATTCAGAGGTTATATAATGCAGTCACGATTCACAAACACAGCTTTAACCAGCGAATCTTTCCTCACAGCTGGGTGGGCTACAGCGAGCCTGGGTTTGAGGGCCAGCAGCACATCCTGGAGGAAGGAGAGTACCTGGACTGCAGCGACTGGGGAGGCTCAGAGCCGATTCTATCACTGCGACCAGTTCTGGCTGTGAGTACCATACTGAGCTACCTCTCTTTATACACCTTTGCGTGCCCAAAGTTAGCTCTGAGTACACCAGTGTGTGATGAAAATAGCTGTGGTGTAATGTTTAAATTATGGCTCGACCATCGTGGGTTCGGGAAAGTCAGAATTAGTCTCCAAAAATGGAAAGGATTCTGTGTTCCCCACTCCAAAAAAGTTTATTCTTGTCAGGATGGAAAATCCATGTCAAAGGATTCAGACCAAGGGAGTCTAGAACTTTCCAGAGTGTGTAGGGTTAGCAAGCCAGGAGAGCTCTGTTAAATACCAGAGGAGAAAAAAAAAGGTTTTATTGGAGAATTGATTGATGAAAAACAATGCTGAGCAAAAAAAGAAAATAAAACGCAGAAAACAATGAAGTTTTGTTTTTATGAAGCTGCGGTAAGGGAATAATTTTCACATTATTAGCATCAGTTGGCACTGCTGACTTTTGAATAGCCAAACAATTCACAAAGCAATCAATCTAGGTGAAAGTCGAAATCCTTCTTAGATATGTTTTGAATTTTAATACCCTGTTTTCTTGGAATTAAATGTGTGAAAGCACAGGATGGATAATTCAAGGCCAGCCAGGCAAGGATTTATGTTATTAAGAATTACTGTTTATTTAAAGAAGAAGATGAAGAAAAAAAAAATGAAGTCTGCTTTGAATTCTTGAGAAACTGTATCGATTTATTATTTTTTTGTTTGGGTTCATTTTTGTTAAAAGGATGACTTTATGTGAAACTAATGAGATGAGCGGCTTTGTTTGTTGTGATTTTGTGTTATACTGTGTATAAGTGTGTATGTCTGCATGTATGTGGACCCCAGATAGATAGATAGATAGATAGATACTTTCTTAGTCACTTCCTTTCATAGTCAACATATTGAATGCAAGCGACGCGGGCGACACTTCAAGTGCAATACATCACTCGTGCAATAGGGGGTAGCAGAGTCACCGGAACATTCCGGCTAGCTAGTACTGCTGTAGCTAGCTAGTACTGCTATTGTATTAGAGTGCAGGGCACTAGAACTGTCATATAAATGGGGGTGCACCCATAGGACTTCGCAAAGTTTTTCCTCTTCGCCCACTATATTTCATACCTGCTTCTTCTGTGAATAACAAAAAAGTGGCTAATTTCAAGTAGTCGCTTGCATTATCACCCCCGCTGGCAACGCAAGGTATTACACACGCTGCTGCGTCACATATAAAAAAATGAACAACACATTTTGAGACGCAAGCACGCATCACGGCAGCCAATGCGTCTCAATGTGTCCCAATGCATCTGTGTGCCTTTGTGTCAACTACGAAACGGTCCTTAGTGTAAGAATAAAAACGCACAGCAGTGAAATGATGGTCTAGTCCCAGGACTGCTACAGAGAGCTGTTACTGCAGAAGATATGCTTTAGATGGTAGTGCACATTTAGGTGGTTGACAGTGCAGGTATTGCAATGTAAGGTGATATTAAAGTGTTAGAGGTTAATGAATACTTTGCTATGGATAATATAGATGCAACTGAATAGCCACTGCTTATGCTGGTTTAAATGGGGATCTGCAGAAAGGAAGGAAGAAAGAAAGAAAGTAAAATAAAGAAAGACTATCAGTTTATTATTTTGTGTAAACTGATTTACAAGTCAAACCCTAGTGCAGCCCTTCTGAAACTATAGGGTGAGTCTTCCTAACAGTGCACTGAGCACAGGGTGGCATGTGTCTAAGTGAAAAAATGTTACATAGGGTTAAATTAATTAACTGAGTTAAATGAATCTGTTTCATGTGGGCAAAACAAAGAAACAAGTTATTTCACTATCGCAAAGCCATCGAGATGCAGATCCATTAAAAGGGTACTTTGCTTTTCAACCACCTTTGTAGTCTCACTGAAAATGCACAACTAAAGATTGTGTTGTGCATTTTCGCATGCCCTTCACCCCAGATACAAAGGGTATAGAAGAGAGAAAGAGAGACGCTCCTGTCTCAAGCTCAGACAAAAGTGCAATCAAACTGTAAAGCGAGGCAGTGCTGATCACATATAAACCAAGACTCTGTTACTATACTGCCTATTTCTCACCTGAATTGTCTTCAGAAACATATTTTAGTGACCTGTTTGGCTGTAATATGAGAATTAGTGACCAGGAAGTGGGCGCAATACTGTTTCCTGTATTGTAAAAACTGAGCCAAGCAATGAACCAAGATTCTCTTACTGCTATGTATATGTATTTCAGCAGAAACCTGAAATGCTGATGTGTTCAAGATCAACAATTTTTGGTAAATAATCTTGTTAATAGTCTTTATCGTGTAAGGAGCTTGAGTTTTCTATGTTTTTCTTGTTTCCTTGTTCTTTCGTTGGTGGAATATGTGACATATGGTGCACAGGCTGTTGTCAATTATTGAGAAGCACACCAACAGCTGATAAATTCCCTCACACCTGTGCGCACCTGTGAAATGGTTGGTGGAGCTCAATGTTGGAAATAATGGCGCTGAACACTCTTGACGAAGTTCCAGGAGGACGGAAACGTATTTTCTGTTCAAAGGCTCAACTGTTTCCTGTGTCAAAATGGCTGAGCTCGCATTTTGTCACCCACCAGCAGGAGCCTTCATTGGTCTGGTGCACCGCAGTGCATTCTGGTAGTTGTAGGTTTTCTACTTCTTGAGCCACAGCGAATGCCACAGCCCTTTTCGTCTGTTGTCTCTGGTCATGTAGCACCAATTTAAAAAGTATTTGGGTCTTTTTACTGCACAGACAGCGTGGGGAGTTGAAGCTCATAAACTGCTGTGACTTAACTTGTGTACATTCGCAGGAGCAGGAAAAAACTTCCACGTAACTCTGATGTAAAAAAGATAAAACAAAGTATTATTATTCCACAGTTCTGCCCTATCCTCTTACAGGAGTAGTCAAAGTTAAGCTCTCCTTACAGCAAAGGGACTACAGTAAGAAAATCGTGTGGCTTGACGTCAACTGAGCAAAGGCACTTCCATGTGCTCGAGACCTCTTCTCTTAAAGCGACAGTAACATAAATCACTGTCCTAACAGAAAGCTTAAAGGGATAGTGCACCCAAAAATGAAAATTCAGCCATTATCTACTCACCCATATGCTGATGGAGGCTCAGGTGAAGTTTTAGAGTCCTCACAACACTTGCGGAGATCCAAGGGGAGAGTGGGTAGTAACACAACTCCACCTAATGGAGGCTTACGGCGCCCCAGATTTAAACGTCCAAAAACACATTTTTGGGTGCACTATCCCTTTAAATATTGTTGCCTTTTACAGACTATTGGTTACATAAACATGAATCAAATGTTTTAGTTGACTTTGTAAGTAATTATTAACTTATTCAATTAAATCAATTATTTATCTCCATTTACAGAAAACATAATACAGACTGCATTTATTTATTAACTAAAACATATGAAAACATAATTTAACTCCCAGAGACAGTCCAGTTTTATGAAAAGACCATCTTTCCAGCAGCGAAATATTTTTGATTTGATTTGTTCGGACAGCTAAACAACAACTATAACAGATTCTAACAAGTAATAAATCAATCAAAACTAAAGTAAAGAAAATACGATAAAGTTGATTTTCAGTGTGGCAGATTTTACTTTTTGAATCTGAAAACTGAGTGACATTTGCCTTGAAATGTTGGTGAAAGGAAACAAACACTTCAGCTCTTTATAAATTCATTCAAATGTTCAACTTGACTTGTTATGCTTTTAATTTCTGCGATCTTGGTAGTGATTCATCAAAATTGTATTGGTTTATAGATACTGGGCATGACATTTTTTATTCCTCCAAAGAGGGAAGGACTAAAAACAGATTTGAGAATCACAGAGTGTGTTAACTTCATGCTGTTTTCAGTAATGTCTCTTGATATGATGCTCATCACATTGTCACCAGTTGCTTTTACTTCTCCTCTCTCTGCAGGACTTCATGTCGCCGCACCTCAAAATGTTCAGCGACAGAGATTTTGGCGAGCTGGGAGTCAACATTGACGTGTCGGTGCCTGTTATTAACTTGGATGACACGGGCTATGGAGCGAAGACGCAGTCAGTCGACGTCATCCGTGGCGTGTAAGTGACTGGCATTATCCTAATCCCTGTAGCCTTCACTGCTGTGCAAGGTGTGATGGAAAAATAAAAGGTTGTCTGTCAATTGGAATTCCTCAGATGTCTTTCCACTGCAGAACTTCAGGTATGTTTGTGTGATGACAGCTCACAGTGCAGCGCATGCTTTCAGATGCATTCCTGCACTTCAACCTGATAATTACTTTGGGCTGTAGGCCCAATGAAGCCTTGTGCAGGTTTTTTTTTGCCATCCTCTGCAGCTCAGGTGTGTAACGGTGAGGCTGCCGCACCCATGCTGACAGGTCAAGACAGATCGCCTAGTTTACTAATGTTTAGTCTGCCACACCTCACTTCCTGTCAGTGTAAGTTGGTTTTGGAGCACGCAGTGGGAATGAATGTGAAATTAATGGAAGGTGTGGAGGAGGAGTTCCCTGACATCTGAACACCGTTAACAAGAACTGTCATTTATGTTTGGATAGTGTTTGTGTGTGAAGTGTTTCGTCTCTTCATCTGTGTTATTACATGCCATATGAGAAGTAGAAGTAGTGGCTGTGTTTTCTCGCTGTTTCTATTTCTTTATGCTGTGATGAGCTGGAGGAAAAAAGGCAGAAGTAAACAAAACCAGAAGTAAATCAGAAACAATGAGATCTGAATAATGAAATGCAGAATATGGTGATTGCCCAAGAGAGAGCATACAAAATTATGAATAATGTGAAGTGGAACATTTTGTCCTTCTCCAGGAGGCGGGACTCCCGCAACACTGAATGGTTATTCTTGCTGCGCCGCTACCCTGTTATTAGAATGCACAGCCTCGCCCATGTCATACTGCCGTCCTTCGGAGCCTTTGATTGGCTCTGTGTGTTGTTTTAGCATTGCTCAGAGAGACTTGTTTGTAGTGCAGTGGCACAGACACAACACCAAAAATGCAAACACAGCCGAGGCATCCACAACAAGACACAGCGACCTGAGACATGCCCGACTTGCCAAGAGGGTACATACAGTACATAACTGCTGAGATACTATCATGGGAGGCCATTATCAGCTTGGACTTTGACCAAGAATTGTCAGCATACATGATAAATGAACACTTTCGGCTGTGTCACGCTGTGAATTTTTGTGGTTTGCTTTCTCAGTGCGGCTAATAAAGATGAAAATGAGAAAAGGAGAAAACTCTATTGTGAAATGTCAGAGCAAAATAAAAGGGCGATTATATGCCTTCTGTTTCCTCCCTCAGCTGGGTCGTGTTCGAAGAGCCAGGCTTCTGTGGTGAGAGCTACATCCTGGAGAAAGGCCTGTATGGAAGCCCGGAGGACTGGGGCGCGCTGCAGCCCAGAGTTGCCTCAGCTATGCCGGTTGTGCTGGTAAGAACGATGACTCACACAAAGTTACGAAACCATGCGGCTTTGCCCAGCTATTAGATTGTCTTGTGATATTTTCTGTTCAATCACTGCACCCAAGTGTGTTCAATGACATCCACAATTAGCTTCAGATAATCACAGTGATTATAATTTCAGTTTTCCATGATTTATAATTGAGCACTCGCTGTATTCTCACTTCCTCTGGTGGTTCCATCATGGCTAAGTGAGTGATTTCATTGCATGTGACCAGTCACACCACACAATGCTCGTGACCAAATCAAAAAGAGCAGGCATCTTTGGAGGGACAGATAAATCTATAAACAGTAGATTATCTCTGGGAGCATGAGTCACACACAGGGCCAGTTTGTAATGAGTCTGTGCAGAGAGGAAATTTCTTGTCACAAGACTTTAATTGAAAACATCTTAAATCAAAAAGGTGAGTCATCACGAGGCTGCTTCGGTTTCAAACCAGATGATGATAAAGAGACGTAGATTTCATGCAAAGTTTTCTACAGTGTTGCAGCTACGCTCTGAAGATAAAAGAGCAGGTCAACCCCCGAAACTCAACAGCAATGTCCGCCTCTGGAAAACATGACCGGTTACTCAAGGTAATCCACAGACCTTGCTGTGAGCAGTTTCATGTAGGAACTATTTTCTTTCTACTGAACTACACTAACCGACGGTATCACAGCGCAGAGGGAAGCATGCATCTACCAGAGGTGTGGACTTGAGTCACATGACTTGACAAATTTGATGACTTTAGATTCTAGACCAGTTTCCCTGTGGGTGGACATTCCTTTAGGGCCTTTTTTTTCTTTATAGCTGCTGTCATAACACAAGGGAGGCGTAGAGAAATCGCAGGTCAGAAAAACACTTTTAACCTGCACTTTTCACACCCTTTTAGCCACTTGCTGACTGCGCAGAGAAACTCAGTGTCGTCTCTCCCTCTCCTCTCTCACCATGAGCAGGCAGGCAGGAGAGTTACTATGGTTACATGAATTGACATCGGCAGGTCATATTGTCGTGAGCCTGTCATCATGTAAGACGATGTGAAGTTAGACAAAAAGACCATCACGTGAAAGTCTTTGTAAGGGAGAAGTTAAGTAAATGCAGGTGTGTGTGTGTGTGTGTGTGTGTGTGTGTGTGTTGGAGGGCTGAGTTACACAAGTTACAGCAGGAAGAGTAGAGTGTAGTGTGTGGCGTACATAGAATGGTTATTGGATATCCTACAAAAACTGTATGCACAACATTTCGTATGATAGCCTACGAATTAGCACCCCATGAACGACGTTACGTGCTTTAGGCACAGTTACATTATTAACGTTAAGTCATTGAGGTTAGGTTTAGGCAAGTAAAGTTACTGAGGTTAAATTTAGGAAAAGAAACATGGTGAGGACATTCCTTAAAATTACCCAAAGTTAACACAATTCCGAACATGTGATTCTGAAGAAAAGTTTTGGGGCAAAGTCCAGGTTTTTGAGACCCAATCAAAACCCCAGCCTACCTCCACACAAGACTACTTGGGACTGCTTCCTTGTATACTCCCGTCTGTGCATTGGTCACGTGATCACAGCCTTTCCAAATACATGGGTTATGTACGAATTTGGATGCATTATTTTTTGTAGGGAAAACATACAAACAGTTTGGGAGAACAGGGGTCCGTTTCACAAAGCAGGTTCAACAAACTCTGAGTCTAATCCTGAACTCTGAGTTGATCTACTCTGAGATAGGAAACTCTGAGTTTCCGGTTTCAGAACAGCTGATTTGAATCAGTTTAATCAACTCGGAGTAGTTTCACCTGGAGTTAAGCGCCTGCACCACGACTATAAAAAGCCAGCATCAATGGAGCCCCGATTCGACGAGTCACCATGGCAACGGGGAAGAGGAGGGCTGCGTTTTTCACCCCGCTAGAATTAGAAATCTTAATGCGCTCATATGGCGAGTTTGCACATGTTTTCAAAAAGAAGTGCAACACCGCTGCAGCTGCAAAAGAGAGGGAGACGGCGTGGGAGAACATTGCTGCTCGGGTCAGTGCGTAAGTTTAAATGTAGTCCTTTGCAATCACAATAATATTACTGGGGAAAACTGCTTGAATGGTAGCCTATTAATTTATTTCATTTAGGTGCAATCCCGCGGGGGAGAAACACACTTGGCAGCAGTTTAGGATGAAATATAAAAACATTGTTCAAACAGGTAAGACCTCGGCATAATCTCATGGGGGTGCCTCATTTTGATCATGTTTTACATTGTAAAGTAAATATTAAGTGGCTGTTTGACTGTGCAGTTGTTTTATCCCCAACATAATGCTGTTTTCACACACATAAATGTGTTCTCATCTATATCATGTTCTGTTAAATAATTAAGCCTATTTAAACTAACACAGTCTTCTACTGAGCCAACAGAAAGAAGGCAGATGCCCGTAAAACGAGCACA
Organism: Epinephelus fuscoguttatus; assembly: GCF_011397635.1. Lineage (NCBI taxonomy): Eukaryota > Metazoa > Chordata > Actinopteri > Perciformes > Serranidae > Epinephelus > Epinephelus fuscoguttatus. The sequence goes on from NC_064762.1 coordinate 20,590,613, forward strand.
CTTTCCTGACCGCCCTGCACACAGTTGCCTTACTCAAGTGCTCAGCATCTCCGACATTGTACAAAAAACTTCCATTTGCAAAGAAACGCAGCGCAACTCACAATATCTCCTGGGATGTGAGAGCATGACTATGATTGGTAATGTTGCAAATGTAAGGACGGATTAGGTTGTGTATGTAGATGATGGACTGTGACGTGAAACGGTACAGCTCAAAAAGATAATTGTGTGGAAATGCTAAAACATCTATGTGTGGTCTGATAACCATCTCCCGACGAATATTTAATTCTCTGCGCAGTAATTCTGCACCTTCATCCACGGGATCGTTATCAAAAGGACATGCCATGTAGTAGTGAAAAAAGTCGCCACCTACTGTGCCTAATGGACTTCTAATATAGCCTACTGACTCTGATTTTTTTTTAAATGACAGACGGCAGAATTAGGCTACGCCAAAACTCACCTGCTGACTGAATGAATGAGGAAATCAAATGGAGTGTGTGGCTCTGAAAGAGGGCGGAGACAGAGAGAAACTCGAGGTTCACTGAGAAAAACCTGGTCCCGACCAGGTTAGGTTCATAGAGTCTGTTACTACGGTAACTGACCAAGAGCTTAAGTTACCTCTCTCTCTGAAACAGGCTAGAGTTACCCCTCTTTCTCTGGTTTGAGTTACCTCCCTTTTTGAAACGGAAAACTCAGAGTTTCCCTCATTTCAGGGTTAACAGACTCTGAGTTTTCACTAAACCTGCTTTGTGAAACGGACCCCAGCTTGATATATTAGGCACAAAATTGTGCATAAAAATTCACCGGAATGCAGGAAAGGAAGTGCTTGATACTCAAAAAGAACCCAGGAACCCCTCGTTAACATGTGTCCCTTTAAAGTTTGAAAGAAACCTACAGATTTGTGTCATATAATATTTGCATGACTAATATTTGTTTGATTGTTTGTGGCAAAATGCTAGGGCCAACTTTTTGTCCTTTCGACTTGAATATGTTTGATACCTTCCCCCAAGCCCAAAGATTAAAAAGTATGTTAAGGTCTGCAATGTCTTAAACAACATCAAAGTACTCTTTTTACTGCTGTATTTTATAGCACTGACATTTACATTATACAGTGAAACTGGACAAAAACATACAAAACCCATCCTGTTGTGGTCCTGGTTAACAGTGCAATATGCGATAAAAGTGCAATGTCAGCACTACTTGTTTAAGATTAAGTTCAGTCGTGTGGAGTTTGCATGTTCTCCTCGTGTCAGGGTGGGTTTGCTCCAGGTACTCCAGCTTCCTCCCACAGTCCAAAGACATGCAGGTTAACTGGTGACTCTAAATTGCCCGTAGGTGTGAATGTGAGTGTGAATGGTTGTCTGTCTCTATGTGTCAGCCCTGTGATAGTCTGGTGACCTGTCCAGGGTGTACCCTGCCTCTCGCCCAATGTCAGCTGGCATAGGCTTTAGCCAATCCACGACCACCAACAGGATTAGTGGTCACGGAAATGAATGATTGGCGGAATGTTAACATGACATGACACTTGGGGACGAGCGCATTATGAACTGTTTTAGACTTAAAACTCAAAGTTTGGGACTTCAGACTTGACTTTGTACTTGAGTGTAAAGACTTGACTTACTTGTGACTTGCAAAACAATGACTTGGTCCCATCTTGGGCATCGACTCATGGACGAGAGGCTCATGCTTTTGACAGTGCGAGATATCCGAGGCGTCCTCCTCGGCTGAGCTGTAACGTTAGCTAGCCCAGTGGTGCTAGGTGAGCTAGCAGTAGATGCACACTTCCTTCTGCGTGCTCATCCAGTTGGCGCGTGTAGTTCTGTAGAGAGAAAATAGTTCCTACTGTACATGAACCTGCAAATTATCTTGAGTAACCAGGTCATGATTTCTGGAAAGAGACATTGCTGTTGAGTTTTTCAAATGTATTTTTTGGCACTTTGAGCACCACGAGCTGAGTGCTATCTAGTTCCATTATATTGGAGAAGGCAGACATTTTTATGGCTGTTATCTGCAACACTCAGCAACTCAGACCAAAACAATCTTGACTGATAAATAGCACTAAAGGTAAGAGGAAAAATATGTCTTTTGATTCTTGGGTGATTACTATCCCTTTAAGAGGCTAACTGCAGTAAAATGAAATGATTTCTTAACACCAAGGCCAATGAGACGATTGATAAAGCAGAGAAATAATGGTATTTCTTTCATCATCTTTCTCATCTTAACTGCTGCTGTGCAGTTTACCTATAATACTAATATGCAACATAAACCATATCTAATGACTTCCTGTTTTGGTTCAGTGCATGTACATGAGTCTCATCAAGCTTTGTTTCATTTCAGGATGATTTTGAGAATGCCGCCAAGTTCAAGGTAGGCGACCCAACAGGACAAAAGAACACATCTATCCTCGCTAAAATTGTGTCCGTCTTATCTGATGAAGAGTGTGAGAGGTTTAGAGTGGATGAGTCAGCCTTGTTGTTTTGCAATGTGTGTCCCAGGTGCAGCTTTTCTCTGAGCCAGGTTTTCAAGGCTCTGTCCTCCCTCTGGAGGACAGCGTGGCCTCCCTGCCGGACGGCATCTCAGTGGCCTCTTGCAAGGTTCTGGCTGGAAGGTGAGTAATACCACACACTAGGGACGAAAATTAAAATACCACTGTGCAAGTCATGATTTAAGTTGCATCATAAAAGCTTGAAAGAATCTGCGTCATCCTGCAAAAGCAGATTTTAGAAAAAGGCCCTTTTGGATTCCCAAAGGTGATTTGATACAACCGTAGCTGCATATTACTTATATTACAAACGTATCTGTAGGACTGCTACGGGCTACTCACTGCTCCACTTACTAAAAATGGCTCATATGGCAGCAACTTGTGATATACTGTACATCTTACATTTTCAATGACGCGGCATCCAAAAGACAATTCGATACATTGCTCAGTCCTGTGCATGTGTGTGTGTGAAACAGTAAGCTGTTCATCCTCCGGCATGAATAATCTATCACAGTGTGCACACTGTAGCTCACTGTGTGGCAGCGTTTAATTCAATGTACATATTAAAAATCTGACACCTACATTATGCAAATAGCTTTACATTGTAATCATAGCTCTTCATCAACGCAAAACATGAGTCTCATTTTGTGCTGTGTGTGCGTGCGCGTGTGTGTGTTTATGCAAATGACTTTCAGCTGGCTGGCATTTGAGGGCCCAGACTTCACTGGCAGGATGTATGTGTTAGAAGTGGGGCGCTACCCAGACCTGAGAGCGATGGGTTGTGTCAACGCGAGTGCCTCCATCCTGTCACTACAGACGGCTGGCTTTGTAAGTGTATTTTCTCTTTTATAAATATTTTAACACTCTGAAATATCCACTCACTTTCAGGGGTGGTCTGCCTGAGCTGAGACAATTTTTGCACATAAGACCCTTGAATGTTCAAAGATTAGATTGGTGGACTGCCAGACTGTATTAAAGGTAGAGAAACTCAAAATATTTGATAGCCTGAGTCTCAGACTGAAGCTCCCAGAACCTTCAGTCTGACATGGCTTCCATTGAAGGCGATTTACAAGGGGGATGGAATCTGACATCATTAGTGAGAGAGAGTAGTGGCGAAATACCTCGATAGCATCGTTAATGTGGTCTGTAGGATCTGTAGTGGTCGCCATTGTTGCTATCCTCACCAGTTACCCACCGGCGTACAGCTTGACATCAGCGTGGCGCTGATTGGCTAATCGCTAGACCCGCCCCCACCCCCGGCGTTCATTGGTCCTTCCATTGTTTGGACGAGATAAAACGCAAATTCATTGCAGTATGCCAGACCAGAGATGCAAGCCTACTCAGTTGAGTGGGCAGGGTCTATGGTCTGGAACCAGGCTAAATATTAGAAGCTACTACACCAATTTAGCTGTGCACTCCTATAACATTCGTTACCTGGAGAGGCTGGAAAAAGATATACGTTTCTTCCCTGTTCCAAAACCAAAATCAGACCCTGAAAAGTGTAGGGTTAGCTAGCTAGCTACTGAAGATACAGCCTATTGAAGGTATACACACGCTGCTACAGTGAAAAAAAGACCGACCCTGCTGTACAGGAACCAGTGAAGGGAAGCAGGGAAAATTTGCTGATATTAAACCAACTGTGTGTCATCGCAGTGTGTGCAGATGAACGGTGTTTGACTTCCCCTGGAGATTCCTGCCCCCAGCAACATTCATCTGCACACACTGCGATGCCACACAGCTGGTTCAGTATCAGCAAAGTTTCCCTTTATATTCATTGTCTTGTGTGGCGATCAGCAGTGATGTGGTGGTTCACTTTTACACTGTGATCTGTAGCCTATAGTTCGGCTTTAGCTTCTAACTATCTTTGTCTTTTTAACCTGTTGTTGCTGCTGAGTCAGTTTGACATCCTGGATATATCCTTCAAACACAGACTGTAGACCCCATGTTTTTTTTGAAAACTACTGAAAAGACCTAATTTACCGATACATATTACATGTTCATGTTAATAAAACCTTATATAGTGCCGGTGACCCACAACTTTCCTTCCCTGACTTAAGATGACGCGTGGCAAAGGATAAAAAGCAAATGTTAAATGAGTCACTAATGCTGATCTATGACATGACTTTTGATTCAGAAGAGAGTCCATCTGTTGCAGAGGTATCAGAGGGCAAAAATGCCAGGGAGCACAAATATGCGAGTGTGGTCTGTTTCCAGGGTAACCTCAAAGTAACTTTAATATCAACCTGCATGACCTGCAGCTCTCCGCCTACTCCATTCCTTCATGTACTTTGTGTCTCTTTTTTCACCTCTCGCTCGACAGGAGTTTTCGCTGCCATCTATCACTCTGTTTGAGCGGTGTGATCTGCGGGGGAAGAGGGTGGTCCTGACAGATGGATCGGTCAACCTTCAGCTGGCTGGAGGCTGCAGCAGGGTCCAGTCTGTGGCCGTGGAAGGAGGCATGTGAGTACATCACGACCGCTGCGTGGTTACAAGTTCTGTGGGAGCGTCACCAAGTTCTCCTCTTGGTGTGAGTCTGACAGGTTCATGCATTACAGCGTGCGTGTTTCTACTGGGGGGTGAACTCACTGTGCTGTCAGAGACATTTTTTTCTGCTGGAAACAAGTAAAACAGAATATCTTTCATTTTTTAACTCATGTGTCACTCACTGGCCCCAGTTGATTCTTTACGATTGAATCTGTTGTGTTTTTAATCTCTTTTTCATGTCTTTGAAATTCAAAAGTCGACAGGTCAGATATTTTTTTAAGCTTAGGACTTTTGCTCAAGGCAAACCACTCCCAGGCAGTGTGCCACCACTTTAACAACATCTCACAAGATAAATCTTAATAGAAAAAGCAAAGTACAAAGGAGAAGGATTAAGAGATTATAAAAGAAGCAAGTCAAGGTTATCTGTCTGAATAGGTGTCTCTGTTTTCTTTTCAGCTGGCAGAAGTTACTGTTACACCTGCAAAGTCAGTATTTATTATGGAAGCAAAGATGCTTTTGTGTAGTAGGTAGTTCTGGCCTGTATGCTAAGACGTATTTCATAGATTCAAATTAACTGGACACAGAGTGCATCCTCAGCACATCGTAAGCATGACAGCACAGACAGATGGAGTGATGATGGAAACCTACTGCTGATGTGCGAGATTCAGCCCGTAGGTGTGAACCAATGCTGAGGAAATAAAGGGCTCCCAGTGAGCCAGAGCTGTCTCTGCAGTGGCACTTTCCTGCTGCAGGAGAGTCGGGCAATCAGCCAAACAACGGTGCCATTGAGAGACCCGAGTTAAACGCAACATTTAGTGTCACCGAGAAATTGGCCGGTCGTGAAGCTCGGCACATTTTAGAAGATTACCTTTGGCACAGTGCTGCATGAAGGGGAGGGGAGGGCTCAGAAATACAGCTGCAAGTCAAGAGAAGACTTTGTTCCTGCCGGGATGACAACTTAGATAGCCGTGGTTTAATGCATCAGAACAAGTGAAACTGACTGGAAAAAACAGGCTGTTCTCTCAGGTTGAAATCTAGGTGCCATGATGGGGAATAATGATAACAGCAACCAACATCCTCACAAGGGGGCAAGAGCAATGAAAAAGAAACACATGAAAGCATTTTTTTTTCATCTGTGCAGACTGATAAAACAACAAAATAGTGACTGTGTTTTTGTCTTGTCTTTATCACCAGGTGGGTGTTATATGAGGGAATCAACTATCGGGGGGCTCAGATTTTGCTGAAACCCGGTGAGGTGCTTGACTGGCGCAAGTTCAGCAGCTGGAAGAAAATTGGATCCCTCCGCCCTCTCATACAGGTATATCCTGGTGTTCAACAATGAGCCCAAAGCTTTCAGTTTTATGCAAAACGGTTCCAACCAGAGGTCTGAGGTCTTTACAGTAGTTTATTCACTACGAAGTGAACTCAGTGTATGAGCCATGAGAGCGACTTTATGATCACAGCTTTTATCTCCTCAACTTGACAGCTAAAGAATCCTGGGGCCGCTTGCACAGCACAGTGAAGATTTTCCTTAAAGTCCTAGTTAAGGTTTCTTCAAAATAAGATTAGTTGCACAAAACATCCTTAAAGTTTCCTTAAAATGTTCACTTCAGTAGTTAAGGTTTCTCCTTGTCTTGGTCTTACGCTAAAGGAGTCCTTAGACTGTTGCACAAAAGACCTTAGCAACCAAAGCAAGGTGAAGAAAACACTTAAGGTACCTTTGACTCTAACTTAAGTGCAACATGACTGAGTTTATGGTGATACATGAAAAAAAAAGTCACCCCGAGAAAAAGGTTATACGACCAGGAGATTGATGGATGCACTTTTGATTTTACACTAAAGATTTGACTGAGATAGACATTTTCTTCACAATTCCTTCCCACAATCATTTTCTGTTTCCCTTCTCTGACCAATGTGGTTTTCTTGTCTTCTTTTCTTCTTGTCATTTTATTCACTATCTAACTATAAGCCAACTTGAGCCCAAGCAAACAAATAATCTCCACGGACACTTTCACTACTGTAAAATCTCTTTTAACACAGTAAATGAGTTAACGTTTTTCCTTAAATAAGGAAACCTCTCAAGGGATTTTGTGCAACTGCGTAAGTCCCTAGGCTAAGGAGAAATTAAACCTTAAGGGTCACACTTAAGGAGAAAACTTAAGGTGTTTTGTGCAACTGGTCCCTGAAGAGTAATCTTATCCAATGAGCATATGTGACCTAGTGTTAATTAATCAAGGGGTCCTTGACATGAGAAAACTTCCCAGCTGGCCACCAACATCCTTAGATGTTTATATTTGGTTGAATTTAGGTTGTGATGTCGGTTTTCGGTTTGTGTCCTTCCTTGTTTTGGTATTCATTCATGTTTAATCTGTTTTCCTCTTTTATTTTGTAGATTCTTTCCTCATGTGTCATGTCTGGGTTTACTTCCTGTCTTTGTGCCTGTTTTCTGTCACACCTGTCTCATTAGTCCTTCCCTGTTCCCAGAGTCTTTTACACCTGTTTTGTATTAGTCTATTTCACTCCACCCTAGTGTTCCCAACCACACCTATGCGGCCTCCAAATAAGTTCAAAAATAGCCGTCTGCAGACGCCACTGTAAGAAATATGATGAATTGAACTCACTGGCTTTGGTTTAGTTTTACTCACCGTTTGACGATCCAGGTTCTTCGGTTGGTTTTAGAGTTGACTGATTTGCAGGATGTGTGGTGAGTTGCAAGATGACACTATGAACTGATTGTCTTCATTGTCACATTCAAAAAACTCCCCAAACGTTCCCCAAATAAACAGGCCTTGGAAAAAACAACGACTTCATCAAACAGTGAAAACTGAGATTAACAAAAAACATGGTGGTTAAAGACTGTAACCCTGTGGCGTCTTCCAGGCTCCACACTGGCTTCAGCACACCTGCCTTTAATTAAAGGTTCCCAATGTGCCAGATCAGGTGGTGCATTAAAGTGACTCAAAATAATAGGAAACTAGGACTCAAACAACACCCTTGTTGTCAGCCAGTCTTGGATAGTTTTCTGTGTATATAGACCTGTGTGTTTCCCTTTGTTCCTTGTGAGTTCGTACTGTCAGGGATCAGTTCAGTAAGGACCCAAATGCAGAGCAGCAGGCAGGTGTGAAAAATCGAGCTTTAATAAAGCTGATGAAAAACATCCAGAACAGGCAGGTAATAAAAGTCCAAATGACAAAACTAACTGAAAACCAACCGGGATAATTCGATGAACTCAGATTGAAGAATCTAAACAGAACACAAGACACCAGGCAGGAAACGGAGCAGGGAATGACACCAAGAACACAGGGATGAGCACAAGGAACAAAGGGAGACACACAGGTATATACACAGAAAACTAAACAAAAGAACTAGACACAGCTGGAGTAGGTGGACACAGGCAAAAGGAGGGAAATGGGGATTGACTAACAACAAGGGTGTGGAGGGGAACACTAGGGTGGAGCGAACTAGACTAATACAGAACAGGTGTGGAGGGAACAGGGAAGGACTAATGAGACTGAAGGAAGACAGGAAGTAAAACCAGACATGACACATGAGGAGAGAATCTACAAAATAAAACAGGAAACAGATTTAACAGGAATGAATGACATAAAGCAAGGAAGAACACAAACAGAGAACTCCAAAACAAAGTCCACAAGATAACGTAATGTTAACAAAACCCAGGATCATGACACCTAGAGTTAGCTACAAGCTCATTTGCATCTGTAGTCTCTGGGCAGGAAACAGAGCATCTCTGTTAGGAAATATAATTGTTTTGTACATGTACATCGGACCTAGCTTTAGCTACCGTCAGTTATTACAGTTAACAGCTGGGTCAGGTTGACTTGATTGAAAATAGCAACTGAAACAAGTTAAAAAAAACATGTCAGTAATTTCCTCTTCAAATAGTATTCATTAAAAGAATACGTCACTTGCAAAATGGTCCCCACATTAAACAAGGAATCGAGGGAAAAAAAAAAACAGCAAACATTCCTCATGAATTGGAGTCAAAGAGGTCCGCGTTTAACAGCATCTAAACTATTTTAAAACATCTGTTTACTCTCATACAACTCAAGCAGCATAATTTAGGTCTCATTTCTCCAGCTGTATGCTCAGTGCTTCCCAAACACATGCATATTCACTGCAACATCATGATTTGAAACACACCAGTGTGCCTGGGCATATGTGTGTGTTTGAACTGTGCTCAAGCTCATACACACGTACGTGCTCAGGCATGCCGCAGCTACCTGGAGGCATAAGTGTTTTGTGTTGTAACGTTTTAGCTAAAACGCATGTGTTTGGGAAGCACCGAGAGTATGACTGGATAAATGAGGCTGGGATTACACTGCAGGAGCTGCGCGAGAGCTTGTAAACAGATGTTTTGATGTAGTTTTGCTGGTGTTTAACGCGGTCCCTGATGACTTCATTTCATCAAGAGTGCCTGTTTTAGATTCTCCATTAAGTGTGCAGGCATGTGGGAAAACAGCTTTTTTCATGAATTAAAGTTAACATTAGGGGTGATATACAAATGGGCTTTTTGCAGGTGAAGTGTTCTTGCCATTTCAACAGCCTACTTAGTGTAACTAAGTGTATAATTGTTATAGTTCAGGCCTTTGTAACAGCTGATGTACTTATTGAGGCAGAATGTAATTGTATGGTTGAGACCATGATTTCTTACTTTCACAATGACTCACCTTGAAGTCGAGTAAGTCAAGATTGTTCTGTGTGGAGCTGAATTTAGCAAACTGTGTTTAGAATATGGCATAACGGCACTGACTGTGTGTGTTTGGCCTTGTGTGTGTGTGTGTGTGTGTGTGTGTGTGTGTGTGTTTTCTGAGCAGAAGCAAGTGCATTTCCGTTTAAGGAACAGACAGACGGGGCTCATGATGTCAGTGACCGGTGATTTGGATGATGTCAAGCTGATGCGGATCCAAGAAATGGAGGAGACCGACGGGTTCGAGCAGATCTGGTTCTACCAGAATGGACATCTCCACTGCCAGGTACCAGCACCACCATTATACTGTGGTGTAATACTGCAGGCCAGACAGGTTTAATCAAGTCAGAATGAATTCCAAGATGTAATCAGAATGAGGGCCAGATCCAAAGCAGGGCAATCAAAGGACTTGGAGAGTGAAAATGGGTTTTAGTGCAACAGATCTGGATACTGGCGGTTAGCATTGTCTCCTCACAGCAAGAGTGGGTGGTTCGAAAGCCAGGGTTTGGGAGCCCTTCAATGCAGAGTTTGCATGTTCTCCCTGTGTCAGCGTGGGTTTTCTCCAGGTTCTCCAGCTTCCTCCCACAGTCCAAAGACATGCAGGTTAATTGGTGACTCTAAATTCCCCGTAGGTGTGAATGTGAGTGTGAATGGTTGTCTGTCTCTATGTGTCAGCCCTGTGATAGTCTGGTGACCTGTCCAGGGTGTACCCCGTCTCTTACCCATTGTCAGCTGGGATAGGCTCCAGCCTCCTGTGGCCCCCAACAGGAATGAATGAGACCTGTATACTACATTACCTCAGTCAATCTTCTATTGCTGAGAGTTTTTCAAGTACAAACCTCCCCTATCATACCACACACTGGTCCACTGATTCCATCTATTGCCATGTAAAGTGTCACAATTAAATAACAGACATGTAGTTTGAATGTTGAACACTCCTCTCCTTGTGTCTCTAGCTGCTTGAGGAGTGCTGCCTGTGTCCCAGCGGCAGTGTGACAATACCAGGAAGCCGCGTGGGTCTCATCCCAGAGCTAGACAGCGAAATCCACCTGTGGAGCATCACCCCCGAGGGCTTTATCCGGTACACCCCCACCCCTGATCTAGTCCTGGACGTCAAAGGTGAGACATCCACATGCAGCATGACGTGTAACTTTTGACACACAGCAGTAATGATCTATACAGAAGACTTTGGGGATCCGATTGTTCCAGACTTCTGGAAACTTTATGTTGATATTAAAGAATATGCCAACAATGATTTGAAATATTCTGATGTCATTGGTTTATTATAAATTACGTTTATGCTCCCAGTTACACAGCTACAGTTAGTTCGGATGCAGCTCACACACATAAGTCAGTCACAAGTCAGTATTACCAGCAGCACTGTAAAACTATAGAACTGGGTGTCTGTCTGGGGACTGTGTTTGCATCACTGTCAATTAGTGACACCTTGTGGACTAAATCATAACACCGTGACTCTGTGCACATTCCCTGGAACATATTATTGCACCTTCATGCCTTCTTCTTGTATTTTAAATAGTTAAAATTTTTGTATTTTGAATTACAAGTATGAAAATAACACTAAATACTGTTAACAGTATTATGTAAGCAGACCAAAGACAAATGCCTCACTATCCAAGCAATCATATGGCTGTCATTTATCTGTATTTAATATAATAAAGTATGTATATTATGGAACATGGACTCATCCCAGCTGCAGTAAATTAAACAACCATTCAAAAGAATAACACTTTATCACCCAGGATTATATTTAAAAAATGAATTAACAAGAAAACATCTCGTGTCTGTTTCAGGGGGCCTTCACTACGACAAAAACCACGTCATCCTACAAACACTTGATCCTCATAAACTGCAACAAAGGTGGGACGTGGAGATTATATGAAAACCGTGAACTGCTGCTGAACTGGACTCCTAATATTATTATCAGAAGAGCAGCTCTGCCGGAGGCTCTTATGCAGCTGCAGTACGAATGCTCAAGGGCGAGGTACATCATTGGAGATGCTCAACCTCTGCTGCAGAAGGGCTACAATGATTTCCAATGAGGAGGTCAGCGCGGAGAGCTGTGGATAAATCCATAAGAATGTATTGCGGCCCAGAGCGAGTCTGAACTCGATGCTTCATATTTTACACTTACCCAGCAATATATCCCAAGGCTTATATTTTTTGTCTTTTCGTACAATAAATCTGTTTGCCTGATGTCAATTAACTTAAACAGTGTTAACACTTTACTGTGTTATATATATATATATAAAGCTTTATTTTCCCAGCTGCATGCAAAAAATACAGTTTCTCTTGACACGTTTTTTCTCTTTGTTTAATCAAATTGATGCGCACAAAACTCATTGTTTTCAGAATAAAAGTATTTTTGTCAATAAATTTCTTTAATACAATATACATCATGTTGAGCTGCGCTTGGTTTACAGCTATGTACAGACTGAACGCAAAATGCTTCAAATTTAAAGTTTCAGTGTTTGTTTTTTCCCCAAATGTTGAATGGTTAAAGGAACAGTGTGTAAGATTTAAGGGGATTTAGTGTATCTAGTGAGCTGAAGCTTCACCTGGTTGTTCAGGAGGATTGTACCAGGAGCCGAATTATCTACAGAAGTTGCTTCCTCTCCAAAACAAACAAACCAGTGATTTAAACTGGTAAACTGGCTTGTCGGAGACAAGCTGCTAGCCCAGCAGCTGTTAATGTGTGCCCACATTTTACTCTGATAAGTTAAGAACCAGGCATTCAGGATGTAGTTACTAGGAGCCGAATTGACCCTTTGCTAAGTCTCGCCCATGGACGCAGACTGACCAATCATAGTATTGCATCCGTCCGGCTCAGACCAGAGTCCAACCACAACACAGCTGTGCTCCACTGACTCAGATTTCCTTCATTTTCAGGCTGGTTTTGTGGATTTGGAGCTAAATGTTGTGCCTGGGGCACGTCATGTATTAATGATACTCGTTACCTGGAGAGATTGGAAAAAGATATACGTTTCTTCCCTGTTCCAAAACCAAAATCAAACCCCGGAAAGTGTAGGGTTAGCTAGCTAGCTACTGAAGATATAGCCTACTGAATGTGTACACATGCTGCTTTTGCTTTTTAATAATTGATTGTAACAGTGAAACAAAGACCGACCCTGCTGTACAGGAACCAGTGAAGGGAAGCAGGGAAACTTTGCTGATACTGAACCAGCTCTGTGTCCTCGTGATGAACGTTGTTTGACTTCCCCTGGAGATCCCCACCCTTACAGTGGCAGAGGTCCGGGCGCTACCGTCGGCACCGTTCATCTGCACACACTGCGATGCCACACAGCTGGTTCAATATAAGCAAAGTTTCCCTTTATATTCATTGTCTTGTGTGGCGATCAGCAGTGATGTGGTGGTTCACCTTTACACTGTGATCTGTAGCCTATAGTTTGGCTTTAGCTTCTAACTATCTTTGTCTTTTTAACCTGTTGTTGCTGCTGAGTCAGTTTGACATCCTGGATATATCCTTCAAACACAGACTGTAGACCCCTCTGTCTGCTTCTCTCTGGAATCACTCTTTCATTTTTACAAAAATATAATATGTCTTCAGGGAGTGCAGTTAGTTACAGTGTGGGCTCCATGCTTACTCCGACAGCTTGATACTAGGGATTTAAACCAGTAAAAATGGGTAATAGTGCAGATTCACATTTTGAAAATCTGTTTTTTTACGATGCTCTCATCGCAGACAGGCTTCTAGCTATGGTGGCCGACACAAAAACGTCCTCATGTCCGTTCTGGCCTGCTGTAGAAACAAGGTGGTTATTTTCAGGTGACTTTACACTATAGAAAACACCTATTAGATTCCATTTCCACCATATATTCCAGTAAATCTTACACACTGGACTTTTAACTTTTGCTCAGCTCTCTCACTGTAGGCTGCATCAGACTTGTATCAGACATTTTTTTATTATTTGACTCCATGTTGATAGATTGCAGCAATCATAAGGCCACAGAGAGCCTGGTAATACCTGCTGGATGCTGCCCTGAATAGTATTTATTAGTCCACAGCTGGTAATTATAACAGCCTCTCCATGACAGGAACGCGGCATAACTCAACACCTTGTGAAAACTTCAAGACAGCACAGGAAGGTGTAAGATTTAACAACAGTCTTTGGCATGCTCCCATTACAGTCTCAGGTCACGCTTGTAGTCTGCTGCGCAACGGCAGCACCTCTGCTCCCATTCAATTATACAGTCTTCTGCTGTCAGAGCAGCCTTGTAAAGGTGAGAAGAAACACAGGAGCTGAATTCCCTCCACTGTCTCTTAGTTTTGCTTGGCCGTCTCTTGCACGTCTTGCTCAGACTCTGCGGTCTCCGTGCGACTGCTCTGCACCAGCTTTTCGGCCTGTCTGTCGTCCTCGTCATCCACCCTGACGACTGTCTTCCCTCTGGCGTGGCCCTGCTCCAACTTCTGAAAAGCCTGGGGCACCTGGGTAAACGGAAACTGGGCCTCCACTACTGGCAGAATCTGCAGTGAACCGGCAGAAAAAAATATCATGAATACAAGCTTAAAATCAATCGGGGGAGTAAGTCAGGAAACAATTAAGAGATCAGATTTAAACCTTCAGCATTATTAGACATGGGATGAATTGTATTAGGCACCGGCTTTTGTTTTAATGGGTTTGGGAAACGGATGGGAGGACTGTTTTATTAGACGGCAGAATTAGTGTTGACAGTTTGACGACTGGGTCAATTACACAGACTTTTTGGTGACAACATATTCTTTGAAAATCATACTGACGGGATAGACGCCTCACATTAAGTGCTCAGAGTAATCAGCTTTTCTGATACTACTGGTTTCAGACTGTTTTCTGTTCTGTCTTACAAGGCACCAGGAAATTATAGTAATTATATTCAATCAAATTAGACAAGCAAATATCCACAAGCTCCTAATGCTACATCATCTCTGCTTTCACAGCCACAAAATGTGAAAAAGTGAGGGCGGGGTTCAGAATGTGATGAGGCTGGACAATCCTGCGCTAGTCCCACAACACCAGCAGCCGGGCTTGTTATTCTGGTCAGCATCTCTTGTCGTTAACAATGAATGGGGAGCGCGGTGGCGTCACACTGGAAACCGTCCACACTTCTGCCTGAGAATAGGACGTGCGGAGAGAAGCGTGCATGTGTGTGTTTTGTGGCTGTGTGTGTGTGTCCGCAGCTTCCCGCCACTGGTCTGAGTGTGCCGCTCGCTGTAAGCCCCGGGACAAAAGGACAGAGGTCCCACACGCTTTTGCGAATGGCTGCTCAGCACTGTTTAAAAATCCATTCACCGTCTCCTGGCGCCTGACTCAATCGCCCAGAAGCCAAGCGTACACACCGCCGACCAACCGGTGCAGCGGGGAATGCGTTGCTCACTCCTTCACAAAGCCACAGGGGAGCCTTGAATACAGGCATGTGTGGAATCCCTGGTATGTTCATATATAATTTGCTGTATGATCTCCGCTCCTGCATGAATTTCACTCTCAGGCTGTGATTAGTGTGCAAATGAGAGGATTTCCGTCACCCCACTCTCTCAGTATAAGTGATTCTGGGTGAAAAGTATGCCAGCATGTACATCAGTAATGAGGCAGCACAGTACCTTCACTGCATCCACCAGCCTGCTGACCTCATCCAGGGCAGGTCCATCTGGAGTGTAAAACCCCCACCGATAGAAGACTCCACTTGATATAATGTTCTAAGAGGCAAACAGAGAGGAAGGAAAAATTAGAAATCAGACAGGTATGCACCTCTCTGCGTATGACGTACACGAGTCATGACCTGGGTATGGAAATATCAGGAAGTCAGCACATAAACGTCCCCCAGGCCCAGTTGTTCAGAAGTAATCCGATCCTATTTCAGCGGATTGGATCAAACCCTGAAAACGGGTTGTGCAAAAGAAAATAAAAAGGATTCTGAAATTGGATTAGATCATATAAACCAGCTTTGATTTGGATCCAACCTTCAGTATGTGTTTTTAACCTTTTAAGTAGGATTGAGACACACGAACCAAAAATGTGGATAACCCTGATCCCAGCGTAAGTGTGGATTTCAGGTGCAAAATATATGAAAACTTTAAAATTGGTCAAATATATATACATTTATTATATTTTAACTTGATTTAAATATTCATTACAGTGATGAAGTAGACATTAGGCTACCCATTAAGCCTTTAAATAAAATAATCCCCAAACAGCTGTCAATATCAAACAAATATTCTTTAATTTTAACTCTTATTTATCACTTTTTATTAGTTACAAAAATATGGCAGCGCGGTGATGCAGTGTTTAGCATTCGCAGTCGCCTCACAGCAAGATGGTTCCTGGAAGAAAACCAGGGTGGGGGGGTTCAAAGTTCAGGGTTTTCTCTGAGTACTCCGGCTTCCTCCCACAGTCCAAAGACATGCGGGTTAATTGGTGACTCTAAATTGCCCGTAGGTGTGAATGTGAGTGTGAATGGTTGTCTGTCTCTATGTGTCAGCCCTGTGATAGTCTGGTGACCTGTCCAGGGTGTACCCTGCCTCTCGCCCAATGTCAGATGAAAGAGACCTCCTGCGACCCCCAACAGGATAAGCAGTTACAGAAAATGAATTAATTACAATGACACAGTCAAACTTAATTTCTAACAACTGCACCACCCACGCTGTTTCCTGTCTCTTTGAATTAAAACACTTAAAGTGACCCCACACTGGTGCTTCCACCTCTTGTTCTTTACATAACTAGTAGCCTACATTGTCATATAAAGTCCCATTTAGAGCTGTCGTTATCCGGATTAAGTAATATTGAAAAGTCTGCATCTGGATCAGGGGGATACAATCAAATGCTAGTTTGAAAAACCGGCACAGAAGAGAGATGTGAGATGGATGGATTATTCAATTCTACATAGCAAACGTGGATCATTGTGATCCACATCCAATTTTTTTATCTGAGCCCTTGAGTCCTTACTTGATTTCGATGTTTGCATAAAGATTAAGAGTTTTAACATACTTACAAAAAACCCCACGAGCACACTACTTGAAGTAAAATCAAAATCAGAGTACTTTGAATTACAAAAAACAACCAAGACAAAAACCAGAACACAGAGAAAGTATGCTGGAGGCACTCCATCACCACAGTGACTGTAACACCATACTACGACTGAGAAGTAACAGCATGGATTACACGGAAGAAAACTGATCATTACAAATTTGTTGACAGACCAGTTACTTATGGGAGGTACAGAAAAGTTTCCGAGCTTTTCTGCCTGAGACCGAACATTTAATAATGATGACTCTACCATCTTTTACGGCAACCATTTACTTATTCCTATACATGTGATCCATCCACTAAAAAACAGGTCCTTTTTTCCCTAATTTAATCATGTTACAGGGAGAAATGCCAAGTCCCAATAAAGCTGCATCAGAAAGCTTTTAAAACACAATGAGGAAAGGAGAAACTGCTGTGTACTAATCTTGAAATTCAACACTTGATATTTGATCATATCACATTTTGTGGCGTGACACTGCCACACCTCTTTAGCCTTTGGTAAAATTATCCCTGCTTCCCTGAGAAGAACAAAAAAAATAAAGACAGATTGTGACAGATTGTTCCTGATCAGTCAGTTGAACACTAGAGGGCTCAGTTGCGCTGTGATTTCCCCAGATGAAAAGGACGTTCTGTCCAGAGCTGGGCAGCGAGGGTGTGACTGCTGCAGCTGAGCCCCGCCAAACTGACCAGCTGGCTGCGACCGCGGACAAAGGGGCCCGGAGGCTTGGCAAGAAACACACAAACACTGGTATTTGCCGGGGGGAGATAGCCGGCTACAATCTGCACAAACACCAAATACTGCTGGTTCAGCAGCAAACACATGCACACACACACATCGCATCGAGACTAACACCCACACACACACATATTCAACTCCAACGCTGCCAGCCGTGCTGTCACCACCGCCCGGGACAACTTGACTCAGTCCCCTGAGCAGCTCCACCCTGTCCTCTACTATTCACCCACTACCCTCATTACACATGCACTCCACTGACAGAGCAGCTGGAGGGACGGGACCTGCATGCAATAACACGAGGCTCACACACACGCAAGGCTTCAAACTCTTCAAACTTCCCCCTCACCCACACACAGTCAGATTTATTACACACTGCAGGGTGTATTTCTACAGCTCAAGCATAAACCCTTGCAAAGAGACAATGTGAAGCAAAGTCAAGTTGTAACACGATTTCTCCTTCCCAATTTCCACTGAACTGTGATTGATCTGATTAACCGAATAGAAGTAAAACATAAACGTAGATAGGCTGGAACAGGTGTACACCCATTTCAGTGTTGTCTTTCCATGCCGCTGAGGATTAAGTATTTCATTTCAGTTGGGGAGCACCTGTGGTCCACACCCACGCTAATGGCTGCACGAGAAATACCAGCCGCAAAGCAGTTTATAAGACAAACAACAGGACAATAAGGGTTGTTTATGAGGCGAGTGGATCTGCATGTCAGACCATGAAACAGCAGAATAATCCTTCACATCATCTATGTTTGATTCAGTGTTAAAATACCTGCATGGCCTTGCTTTGCAGGGTGAGTCCAGCGTGAAACACCCCATCCAGCAGGCCCATGGAATCGGTGTTGAGGAGTAAAGGTGTTACCAGTGTGATGTACTTCGCTCCAGACCAGGGCTTCAGCAGGCCCACCGCCCACTCCTCCGTCTCCCCGCCCACATTGTCTAAAATCACATCAAACCTGAGGGTGCAAACACAACTCTGTCAAACTCAAAGGGTTTAAAATACTGGAAAACATGCACACACTTCATAGCAGGTGAGCAATTACGACAGCATTACGTGTTTTATCACCGCAGGTCAGCGTCCTACATGTTGCTAAACCCTGATTTTAAAAGGGAATGCTCGGGAAAGATAACCGTTTCCTTTACCAGTTTAGTTGCGGAGGGGGAAAGAGGGGTGAAACCAGCGTCCACTCAGGCCTTGAGCCCTGGTTTCCATGGAAACTAGAAAGCGAGTCAGTGAGCAGTTGTGCCATGCTGACAAGAAGATGTTTACCACATCTGAGGGGCGTTTAAAGGGAAGGAGCACACACAATTCTCGCAGTCCTGGATGATTCCTTTTCATTAGCACCTTTGTCGGACCGGCACAGACTCTAATGATTCTTCATTAGCCGGGTGAGTAAAGAACATTCTGCTTTCATCTGCGCTTTTAAATTAAAACAATACGGTGTCAACACTTTACACGTAATGTGCTGTATGATTTAATAGCCTGCTTACTTCTAAAACAGACAATTCCCGCAGCAACAACACTCACTTCTCCATCATTTCTAGCTGCTCGGGCGCATCTCCCGCTGTGTAGTCCACCACCTCGTCGGCCCCCAGTCCTCTAACAAGGCCTTCGGCGTTCTGAGAGCAGGTAACAGTTACGTGGGCTCCCCAAGCCTTCAATAACTGGCAGCACACAGAGGAAGAAAACACAAATACACACACAAACACAGTAAGTGGCTTTACACTCCAAGTGACAAACATACACAGTACAGCAGATGGAATAAACTTACCTGAATGGAGAATGTTCCAACTCCTCCGGATCCTCCAGTGATCAAAACTCTAGGGAGGGGAAAAAAACAGCAACCAGAGGGTCATTCAATTACAGTGTGACTCATTAAAGTGAAGCTACTACAAGAAGTGGAAGCCTCGGGGGGTAAAAGGGGATTCGCGGGATGGGAAGCTATTACACCCGCAGGGGAGTGAAGGTTCCATTAGATTACATGTCAGGTTACATTTTTACAGGCTTCGGGTTAAAGGCAGGATTTTAAAACCCCTTTGATGCCAATTAGAATGAAACAGAAGATCAGGGTTCAACGCTGAAATGAGTGTGATGGGAAAAAAAAGTCTTTTCAAAGTATAGGTCTGCATGACTGGACTGAAACTTCAAGAAATTAAAGAAATAACTCAAGGTATGACAGCTTTCTATAAAAGTATTCAGGGACTGCAATTCACACTTCTAAACAGGACTCATCAGTGACAGTTGCCAGGTTGCTTTGGCAACCATTTTGAGACTGGCAACCAATTCTTTGCCTTTGATTTTCAACCATAGAAAAATAGGGATGGCAAACAGCAAACCTGCACCCCAAAATAAATACAATTTTAATTTTGGTTGCATTACTGATAATCAGGGTTCCCACAAAGTTTCAAGGACAAAATTTCAAAACTTTTCCATGACTTTCAAGGCTTTCAAGACTTTCAATATGTTAGGCAGTCTGCGGACACAGAGCAGTAGCGCTCCCTGAGTGGGGGAGTGACAGCAGACAGTTTAGCTGCCGCGTTGATTAATTTATTTGAAAAAGAAAATGCTCTGTGCCTCCCAACTACCATGTTCTACTGTTGACGCATTTAAAATGAAACTGAAGTGGCACTCTGAGAGACAACTAAACTCCCTAAGCTGCCAGCGTCAACTGCACGATCTCAAAAATGTAGTACAATTTAATAGCAGGTGTTATTCAGTTATAAGTGTACTATACAGTTCTGTTTATCTTTTATTTGTTTTTTGGATTATTGTTTTGTGGTTTTACACTATGATGTCATGTTTGCTTGTTTGGACCCCAGGAAAAGTAGTTGCTGCCTTGGTATTGACTAATGGGGATCCAAATTAGTAAATAAATAAATATCTGATCCAAACTCTATTCAAACATAATTCCAGCTAGCTGGCATACATGGAGGGAGAGATGGAACACAGGGAGCAAATGAAGAAGCATACGTGATGGTAAACAAAACATCACACACTAGCTCATATAAGAGCTACATCAACTGCTACAAAAAATAAATTCTCTGTTATATGACAGAGAATGTGGGAGGTTATCCATGGAAGATTACTGAAACAATTAATGTCATTACACACAACAAAGTTCCAGGACTTTTCCAAGCCTGGTAAACAAGACTGTGGAATTGTATACCTTATCAAGGTTTTCCATGACCATGGGAACCCTGGATATTTGAACAGCTATAAACCAAACAACGCTGCATGTGTGTAGGTGTGTTTACTTGCATGTGCTCAGGCATCTGTTTCTGGGACAATGATGGAGTAAATTCAGTTAGACTGTTTGACAGTGGGGTGAAAAGTGCAAAACAACAAAGAACCAGATGAGTCTGAATGTAAAGGTCAGATCAGATAAAACACACTCTACAACTTTCAAACATTCTTCTATGCCGCCTTTTATGTCATTATGAAGCTGACATATAACTGCATAACATCTCCATTACTCAAAATATAAGGTGAAGGTAAAAATGGAAAACATATTTAGTAAGCAAAAGCTGATGCCTGGCAACCACTTTTAAAAATCAGTGGTAAGCCTTGTATATTAAAGGACCAGTGTTTAGGATTTAGTGGTAGAACTGAAACTTTGCCCATGTGCCAAGCGTGTTAGAGAACCATAGCAGCCGATGTGAAAACATGAATCGCCTATCTAGAGCCAGTGTTTGGTTTGTTTGTTCTGGGCTACTATAGAATAACATGGTGGACTCTGTGGAAGAGGACCCACTCTGTATGTAGATACATTATTAGGGATGCAGCGAATATTCGGTAACCGAATATATTCAGCCGAATATTGCAAAAAAACACACATTCGGTATTCGGTGGAATAAGTGAAAAGCATGGCCGAATAATAGCGGCGTGTTTTGATAACGCAATCAAACAGCGTGCGGTGACGGACGGAGTAAAATGTCGGCAGTGTGGCGATATTTTACTCCATCCGTCACCGCACTCGCGAATAAAAATAGTTTTGTGCGGGCAAAATAAATCATTCAGCACGCTGTGTGAGTACAGATTTCAACCAGCAGCAGAAATGAAACAGCGAACCCCACCGGTTGTGGGTTGAACAGGGGTCACAGACACGAACAGGAATACATATTCCTGTCAAATACGGCGGCGCATGGTAACAGCTTACCGGCGACGGAGAAGTCCGGCTCCAGGTGAATAACTTGTTGTCGTGACTGCCCAAAAGTACCTGAACAGCCGAGCCATGGCGGCACACAGTATGTGGCGTATCAGAGGAGAAACGAGCCGTTCACATTTCTCTCTTTTAGTCTTTCAGTGGCAGGTAACGGTCCACAAACCTCACCACACTTTAGGGACTGTTCTTTACTTATGAAGGAACTTGTCAGGGGAGCAGGGGGCTGGTTGATTTTTATTTCATTTATTTATTTTATTTTGATCCCCCCTATGTTAATCACTTATTATAGAAAAGTGATTTATCTTTTTATAAATGACAAAAGGCACATCTGCTTCATTTTCGCTGTGGTATCATGATACTACTCAGAACCGTGATACTTTCACAGGTATCGTACCATGGGTCCTAATTTTGGTACCGTGACAACACTAATCTGGAGGGGGTTCATCTGCAAAAACTAATGAAAAACTAAAAAACGGCATTCGGTATTCAGCCAAGCGTTTAATATTTTTCGGCTTCCGCTTCGGCCACAAATTTTCATTTCGGTGCATCCCTATACATTATTCTAAGGCAACAAAAACACACTGATTCTTATTTTGAGGTGATAATAATCTACTGAAAACATACTTAGAATATTATATAGCATTTCTGCCTGTAGATGTTCCCACATCCTACTCACTGGACCTTTAATGTTTGGGGTGGAGGGGTTCAGTATAGGGTTATCCAGGATCACGCTGGCGCTTGCCTTTTATTTGAAGAGTTGTGTCTGCAAAGACCACCTGCATTGACCAGGGCAGACAGAGCAGTGTTGGCCACATAGGGGATGGATGCTGCCTCTGTGTGACTCAATAATTTTGGCTTATGGGAAACCTGCAACAGCAAACAGCCAGTGTCAAAAGTTCATGTCAACATGTCAACAATCTCTTCACTTATCAATTTATTGTAAAAGCTCAGTGCAGTCAGCAGAGCCGCTGTGAGCACAGCTCGCTCTGAGCTGCTAAATAAATGAAGCACAATACAGTCAGAAAACAGAAGGCAATTAGTGTCTGTCTGTAATTGGTGCCACAGCGGCTCCAGCAACCAAACACAGTAATCTTTAATACGCTGCAGGATTACGTAACAGGGTGCACTTGTTCCAAACTTTTGTTCAGCATTTTTTCACAAATCGTACAACGGCTCTACATCAACTCTTTCCACTTGTTTGAAAACATACTGACCTGAAAGTCGATAGTATCAGTCAATTGATGAGCAAAATCAGTCATTCATAACCGAGCTGGCTTTGTGGCTCACCTCATACTCTGTGAGAGTCACAAATTCTGCCAGGCTGCCTTGTTTCCATGGGGGAACGGCAGCCCACACCTGGAACACAAATATGACATTTCACATGCTGAACACGACTCCATTTAACCGCCTACTCTCCATCTCTGAATCTTATTAATCGGCTATTAAGCTCTCAGTCAGCAGTTCCCGTTCTTATCATCCTTTTTCCAAAGACAGTTTTAAACTGATGGAACAAGATTACTAGAATACTGTAAGTGGAAACTTTTACTGCTGTACTGTCCTATAATTTAATCACATTCACTTTAGGTTGGATTTGCATAATCACATTTGTATCTGCAGGAAGACAGTAATGTGAATATGTAGGAGGCAGAGCAGCAGAGTTCTCAGATTATTATTCATGTGATGACCAAGCAGAAAGAGAATAATCTTTTTTTCTGAGAAAATATGTCTGCAGATGACTTGACTATGGAGTTACTGGAATTGACAAAATGATAATAAATTCCATGAAACAATACACATTTGTTTATTGTCAATGGTTTTGACTTAACATTTATACTATTGTAGCTACTTCTCTATGATCTTTGGGTGTGTTGGATCAGTGGTTACCAACCTTTTCTACTTATAACTTCTCATCACTGGTTCCATTATGTCTATGAGTTATGTGACCAAGACGACCAATGATTTTTTTTTTTCCATCTGTTACTGTTACATATGCTTATTCATTTTAAAGTCCAGGAGAGGTAGATTTATGATTTTTTTTCCCACAAGAAAAAGCAAAAATTAGAGACACATCATGGGTCAGGACTCGAGGTTGGGAACCACTGTTTTAGACCATTGTAGGCAGTGCTGCACATCAATGACCTAGATTGTTTTATGGCAATAATAGATATGTACATGGCTTTTGTATCAATGTGATAAGGAACCTTGATTTCATGGGTACTTAGTGTGCTGACCACTAAAAGGGCATTCCTGTCTGGTCATCTTACAACCATCCGTACGAATTGGGTCAAATTATTTCCTGCCAGAAAAACCCTTAAAACTGTTACTTATCAACACACTAATTCTGTTTCTCGTGTGAAACATTATTATTTTTAAAGCATTTAAATGTGTGACATAAATATAATTTATGAAGGATTTTCATCTGCTTTCATTTTTTAACTTCTTAACTTGCCCGGTGCTGAAACACAGCTTTGTCCCAGACAAGAATTTACAACTACAAAACAATTAAAAATGTGTTACTGTGTAAATAATTTGTACAAGCACCAACAGTTAATGCTTCAATATTGTTGCAGTATCAAGAGGTATTTAGAAAAGGATCCACGGTATGATATTATCACAATACTTGAGTCTTGATAGTGTTATTTTTATATTAACGTCATTTTAAATATGTTGCAATATGCTGAGTATATGTGATATATAGTATATGTGATATACTATTATACATATTATGATTTATTACCTTTTTTCAATTGTAAATGATGTCCCCAAAGGAAAACTTTGTTGACATCTGTTTTAACTAAAAAGATAAAGTTTTCAGTTTGTTCATCTCACTTCAGCCAATTTTTGCAGCAGCCAAATGTATCTAGTGGACTGAAAAAGCAATTGATGATATTATTCTAGTAGACTACTTCAAGTTTAATTTGAGTTTGTAATATTAATAATTTATATATTAAAAAATCAATACTTGGCACTGTGTGATGATACAATATGGCCCCACAAAAATATTGCAATACTATGCTGTATCTATTTTTTCTCCCACCCCTAGTATTTAGTCAAAAATATTGTGTGTTTTGTTTTGGGTTTTTTTATTATCTTTTTTTTTTTTTTATAGATCACCCGACCCTAGACTGAAAGTGGAGCATGACTGGACCGAAACTTGAATTAATTCAAGGTTTGACGGCCTTGTATAATAGTATTCAGGGACTTCTTACTTTTTCCTGACTGTGATTCACACTTCTAAACAGGACTCATCAGTGACAGTTGCCAGGTTGCTTTGGCAACCATTTTGAGACTGGCAACCAATTCTTTGCCCTTGATTTTCCAACATAAAAAAATTAGGGACAGCAAACAGCAAACCTGCACCCCAAAATAAATGCAATTTCAGTATCTGTTGCATTAGTGATATTTGGGGTTCCCAAAATATTGTGTGTTATGTTTTTGTTTTTTTTATCATTTTTTTATAGATCACCCAACCCTAGACTGAAAGTGAAGCAGCATCCTGAATCTGTGTATTTCTGCATTAAAGGTAAAAGTGTCTTGACAGAGACATGTAAATGTTTAGGTGGATTACTAATGTAAGCTGTACTGACAACGGTACTTTCATATTAATTGTCATAATCAAGACAAAAATAACACGATAATATTAGTAAAACATGAATAAATCATGTGTGTTACACTCAGGTTTTTAGCCATTCACATTTCGGCTTCATGTGCACAGTGGACACTGTGTAACAACACTGTAAAATCAAATTACTGGTACAGTTGTTCAGTGTTACAGCATGTTAAAGACAAGTGTGCAGTGCAGCTCCTACCTCATCTCCTGGAACAACATGGGTCACCTCAGATCCACAGTCCACCACCACACCAGACACATCACGACCCAGGATCAGAGGAAACTCACTATCATTGTCACTGCCCATCACAGACAGTGGATCCCTTCTTAATTTAAGCAGTTTAGCTCCATAACCACCTGCAAATGGAGAAAGCCAAAAGGTTATGACTCACTTATGTGGCTGTGTTGATCACAATGCCTCTGCTGAGTATGAGCCCAACACT
This sequence comes from Epinephelus fuscoguttatus, assembly GCF_011397635.1. Lineage (NCBI taxonomy): Eukaryota > Metazoa > Chordata > Actinopteri > Perciformes > Serranidae > Epinephelus > Epinephelus fuscoguttatus. Next base: position 20,616,282 of record NC_064762.1, read on the forward strand.
TACCCCTCATAGACACATCAAGAGGGTTGAGACTGGCAGCATGGACTTTAATCATCACCTCACTGGGAGAGCTGACAATGGGCATGGGGATTTCTTCAGTGTACTTCAGAACCTCATTAGTACCATACTGATCAATGACCCAGGCTGACATACAGCTCTGCAGTCTTGAAGGTGAACTACAGACATTTCTCCTGAAGCACACACTCCACCCTGCCCTGGCTAATGTTTTGGTCGAGGCTGCTGCTTTCGCGTTTAACAAACGCAGGAGCCTGGTTGATGCCATAGCTCTGACAGAACACATTTACACCGTCCTGCGGCTGACTGTGCCTACAAGGTCAGCTTTTGATACCACAAGTCATCAGGAAGAACACTTGTCACTACCTTAGCTAATGATAGCTGGTTAGCTAGGTAGCTACACAGCTAACGTTAGCATGTGCACGTCGTCTGCGCTCAAAGCACTCGCAAAAAATGTATCGAATAAGTCAAACAAATAAGCGACAGCGTCTGTGTGCACGTTAAGTGTATTACCGAGTGTCACTTATTAACCTGAAATGAAAACCGGTGTTATAAAGATTAGCTGATAGCAGATAACACACCCCTCTCCGGCTAGGTGGCTACATAACAAGTTAACCTTTCACCTCACACCGACAGCCAATCAGAATTCTGTATCTAAATATTCTAGCCAATAGAGAAAGAGAATGACTCTGACGTGTTGTACTGATACTACGACAACTGCTACTAATAATAATGAAAAATAATAGCCGAAATAAAGGAAAAAATATAAATAAATAAAAACAATTAAAATAAAATACTTAACAGAAAATAAATAAATAAATAAATAAAGATACAAGTTATGAGTGATACAACATTGAAAATACGTCTTTTTATCCCCTTTTTTTCTCTTCTCAGTTCCATGACCATTTACTTTGATGATATGATGGACGTACCTTATTGTTGTAATTATTTGTTACTCAATAAAGTTTATTTAAAAAAAATATGAAAATAATGATGACATTGTATTTTGACATAAGATAAAATAAAAGCAAGTGAATAACATTGATCATCTTGTTACAGTGTATTGTTCTGCTGGGAAACCTTGTGTCTTGGCATTCATGTGGATGCTTCTTGACATACTCCACCTACCCAAACACTGGGAACAACACCTATCGATGGAAGTGGCCCCCCAGCAAGACAATGCACCATGCCAGACCACAGAAACTGCTCAGGCATGACCCAAGGAGCAGGACAAAGAGCTCAAGGCATCAACCTGACCTCCAAACACCCCAGATCCCAACCTGATTGAACATTTGAGGGAGGTGCTGGTACCCCAGAGGTACCCCTGATCCACGGTGGGTGCTCCTTGGACTAGACTTGGCTCTGACCTGTTAAGGCATGGACACAGGACCTCTGGGGGGTGTCCCTTGGTGTCTGGCACCAACGCGTTGGCTTCAGATCTTTTGAGTTCTGTGGGTTGTCTTGTTCCTAGGACCATTCCTTAGCAGTTTTTGTGATGTGGCATGGTGCACTGTCCTGCTGGGGGGGGCACAGCTACTGGGGGGTGTCGTTGCCATAATGGGGGGTGCCTGGTCTGCACTGGTGTTTAAGTGGGTCCCAGCAGAACATTGCATTGTGACAAGATGATCAATGTTCACTTCACCTGTCAGTGGTTTTAATGTTTTGGCTGATCAGTGTATATATAAAGTGACTTCATTGTTTTTTCAACTTGTGATATAAAATCTTATATGGTATATGTAGTATATGTAAATGTATGTATGTAGGATATGGAAATACCAACAAATTTATTGAGTTATTATTTACTTTGAATGGACGTTAAAATAATAAAAAAACAATATGAGATCTATTTTAACTAAAAGGACATGGCGAGATGTAACAACAGGATGGTTTCATAACCACTTTCATCAAGACGGGGTGATGTACTAATCGTTTAATACTTTTATGTATGACCACTTCCTTCCTGACTTTGTATGTGAAATTTCACAGCTATGTGAAAAAGTGTGCAGATTTTACAGTCAAAACATTAATTTTCAGGTGTAAAAGTAGTTTCTTGGGCCAAGTCTCAATTTTCATTTGTACTGATACTGTTGAAATAAGAATTTTGTAACTTCGATTAGAGAGTAGTGTCCAAGGTAACATGTGAGGCCTCCCATCTTTGCTCATTTTAAACTATCATGCCACTACAGCTAGCTGAACTATGGCTAAAGGGATGAGGATGGTTGTAACACCCTTTAAAAAACCCAATGACAACTTAACACATTTTACCTAGGCTACATGTTACTCCTTTTTTCAGCATGCCAGAAGATTTGATGAGAAAAACTGATACACACATACTAAAATCTGATTTAAATGAGGTGAGGTGGGCAGAGACAGTAAGGGCTGTCCCCAGAAAATACTTCATCTGCCATGTGATATTTAGCAGATACTTAAAAAAATTACAAAACCTCAGAGAAAGAGGATTAACTGCAGCCCTGTGTGGGCGATCACAGCGTCAAAAAGTCTTCTTTGTGCAGGAACAGGATGTCTTGACTGGTTACTTGACTGAGGCTGCAGACTTGTTTTTTGACCCATTCAACATGAGGTACTAGGAACAGGTTAGTGAGTTAGACCTCAGTAGGAACTGGTTATTAGTGTATGTATCACTTTTATATATTTTGTAATTGTGTAACATTTAATTCTTCACTCTTACTGTGAAAACTCTAGGTTGTGTTAAAACTTAAAGGCTGTAACAGTAGCCCTCCTTGCATTTGACATAAATTCATAAATTCTATGATCAGAATCAGAATCAGAAATACTTTATTGATTCCCAGGGGGACATTGTGTGTCATTACAGTCACTAAGATAAAAAGAATAGAGAATTATATTCTTATAACTATAAGAATAAGAGTATGAAATATAAGTATGTAAATATAAAGTAATACAATTAAATAAATAGAACTGAAAATGTGTATTAAAATAAAAATAAAATGTGCATACTTAAAATATTAAAAATATACAAATACAATAAAATATATATCGTCATATATCGTCAAAAATGACATTTTTATCATCACTGATAGATATAGTTGGAGAAGTTGGAAACCTTTCTATTTGTAATAGACAAATAAGGTTACTTTGTGTCACAGTTTGAGTGCTCTAGGATCAAAATTCAGTTAGTCACAGGTGCTAAAACTGTATAGACTGTAAAAATAATGGATGTAGCTACCATGATCTCACCCACTGGTTTGTGGACTTCCGTTCTGAAGCCTGGAGTTTGCCATGTAGGCCACCGCCATCTTGGTTTTTGGAGCCAGAAGTGACTACATTGAGCAAGAGATTGGAGCTGTGGAGGAGTGAGGGGTGGATCTGACTGAGAAGCTGAGGACATTATCATCAGACAGCCTGTCACTCAAGACAGCCAGCCCTTAATTATGCGTACCTTTAAGTCTTAATAGAATATGAACATGTGAGTTGTGAAAAAATTCACCACCTATGCAGTTGTCATGGAGAGGAAAATTATCCGTAGAAATTAATAGATTTTTCTTGTACAGGCTATAAGTGTGTCTATTCAACCCAGTCTCACTCCAAAGTCGTCGAAATCCATCAACGTCAGCATGGTACATGGCCGATCGGCATTACAGTTTAATGGCGCTCAGCGGCATTGTTGTTGTACTGATGCAGTGCTTTTATTTTGAAAGAGACTGTATGTAAACTGTATATTTCCTGTGAAAACGGAAGTGTATTTTGAAAGAAGACAATGCATGTAACAGGCAGAACTTGACAGGTGTCCCCAAACGAACCAACACACCCAGGGTACCTTTCACATCATATCTGGACGTGAAAAGTCCGTGACAAAACGTTGATATGTGACGAGGTCGGAGTGAGAACGTGTTGATTTATTTCTGCTGTAAAGTTAGGCATCTCAACATGGGGGTCTATGAGGATTGACTCACTTCCAGAGCCAGCCTCAAGTGGTCATTCAAAGAACTGCAGTTTTTAACAGTCCCATGTCGGCTTCATTTTTCAGACCCTATTGTTTCTGTTTGTAAAGCCTAGGTAATTTATTCTATTAAAGAAACCTCTGGTGTAATAGTGCATTAAATTCAGTAGAACATTATTTTGCCTGTATTGTTTTCTTACAGTTTGTACTTCTCTCAAAAAATAGCATTGACAACAATTTGTTTTGATACTATAAATGTGACATGTAATATAATATCATAATGCAAAATCTACAATAAATGTTTCATAATGAAATGCAGTCCAATGACAAGCCAAAAAAACATCAACAAATCTAAACCCTAATTGAGGAGAAAGAACTGAATTGTGCTGCCTCCATTAAGGCTCAAACACAGAAATCCATTATGTAGCAATAATAGTCTATTATCATAAAAATGCAAGTGTACATGAAAAAATCATAATCCAATATGCTTGAGAGGCACACTCAACAGTAAAGTGACTGCTGAGTGCTCCATCGGCTGCAGACAAATGGAACACATGCCAGTGTAGCAAAGACTAATGGACGGAGTGCAGAACAGCGAAGAAAACCAAAGTCGAATGGGCAGAAAACATTATCTGTTTATGTCTGAGCAATACACAGGAGGGCTACACTGGGGTTTGTTTTAATGTTTACATGATGCTTCACAGTTATAACATGGCATTAGCCTAATGTGTCTTTAAGATTCATTTGGGCGATGTGGTTACACAAACAGGAAGCCCTCTTGACACACGAACCACAGATTGACACACAGTTTATCTTTGTTCGCCTCTTCATCATGGGAGTAAGAGTTAGTCCACTTTGAGCTGGTTACCATGCAAACTGAAAGCTGCCCTGCTGTTGACCATCGTAGATCACTGCCGCCTCCCATCAGGAGATCTCATGAGGCATGAAAAGTAAGACGGCGAAGCCGCTCTGTCATGTTATCCCAATTAAAGTCTGGTGAAATAATTAAATAAAACAAATCGTACTTGTCTCATGCAAATGACAATCTGCAAGCAGAATTAATGTTCTCCTTTTTTTTTTTTTGTTCCAGAGACGAGAAGGGAGAGAGGTGAGAAAAGAAAGAGACTGGGGGCCTGTGGCTGTGTGATCATGATTCAGCATGAAACCAGGCAACAAACAGTGCTGTCATTATAATCACAACTCCCAGGGGAAAGAGGGCACACTGGAAATTGGGTGCTTTGTCCATGCTGGCTCATTATAGTGGGCCTGTCTAATGAATTACACCCCTGGCTGCTGCTCCAAAAAACTTCCATTCTGAGAGTAGAGGGTGACATCTTTCAGGCAGCACCCTGGCAAAAATAACCACTGTTGAAAATTTCTTGTCAGCTGGCTACCTAAGACAAAAGGGTCAGAGCATGAGAACAGAAGTGGTGTTTTTGTAGGAGGGTCATTCGTTCCCAGAAACACCATGTGTAGCATTTCTAGGCCTCCCTTCCATCTTGGGACCTGTGGCCCAAATCACATGGCCGCTCTAAAAAAAAATACAGCTTTGATCTAATTTTATTTCGTGGTCTTGCAGAGAGGGCCGTCAACATCTGACTAAGGAGACTTTAACCCTCCCTCAGGGTACCTACTTCTCCTGCACAAATCACTCTCTGCATTTGCATCTGTCTCACCTGTTGTTCCATGCACTCATTTTTCTTTCTCCTGTCATCCCTTGTTTTTTTAAAGTTCTTCCCAGCATCAAACAAACCAATTAGCAGACAAATCTCCAGATGCTTGGCTCACCACAGCTTAACAGCGAGCCTGCGGCGAGGCAGGGCATGAATGGCCACTCGCTGCTTTGATTATGTTCACACGAGCCTTGTTTATTACATACACCGTCTTCTGAGCCATGGCAGAGAGGTAGACAGCAGGACTGTGTACCTCTAGCTAGCTGGGCTCTGAGATTATATTTTTAGAATGAACGATTGGTCTCTCTCCTCAGTAACTGCCCCATATTTTCTCGGATAGGTACAAGCACAGAAGATATTGACTGTGGTGTAGAGAAATCTAAAGGAAACCTCAAGGCATCTTTATATATGGCATAGCTCTCGGTTTTACACAGATCTAAATGGTGTCAAATTAACTGCCTGTGAGATGAACTCATCTTTGTTGTGTGTTTGCAGAAAAACATGTGTTTAATGAGCTACACCTGCACAGGGGATCCACAAAAATCATATTAGATTTTTTTTTTATGGGCACCATAGTAGCCATATTTGCAGTGTAAGTGGAAGCACTTGTTGGTGTATCCCTCTGAGGCACATCAGTAAACATGCGTTCACAGCGAGGGTTAGGTGGAATTTACATCGACAGCTTTTATTTACTTTTATTTCACAGATAAGAAACAATAAATTGTGAAGACAGTAAAGCCTCCACAAAAATAGCATTTAAAGTCTTGTACTTCTATCCTTCAGGGATTTATCCTGGCGTTATACGAGCAGAGGAAATCTCCGTTCGTCGCTCGGCTAATTTATACAATGTAAAATGCCATAGGCTTGTGCTAATAACGTTAGCATGTAATACTTGTTTGGAAAACGTGTTTAGTATAAGACAGTTGTTTTGTCAGTGAACCTTGTGAGTTGTAATGGAGCCGAATTTTTTACTGTTACCTTTGTTAAATGTTGCTGTTGTCCCTGGTTTTATGTGAGAAGAGGAAATGATCGCTAGCTGCTAGGCTAATTTATACAATGTAAAATGCCATGGGCTTGTGCTAATAACGTTAGCATGTTGTATTTGTTTGGAAAACGTGTTTGGTATGACAGTTATTTTGTTGGTGAACCCTGTGAGCTGTAATGGGGCCAAATTATGTGCTGTTAGCTTTGTTAAATGTTGCTGTTGTCCCTGCTTTTATATGAGTAGAGGAAAAGTCTGCTAGCTGCTAGGCTAATTTACACAATGTAAAATGCCATAGGCTTGTGCTAATAACGTTAGCATGTTGTATTTGTGGGGGAAATGTGTCCGGATAAAGACAAGTGCTTGTCTGTGAATGCTGAGAGTTATAGTTAAGCCAATTTGTGTACTTGTGTTTGAAACTGTCTCTATTAAGCCATGTTTAATGTGTGTTGAATGTGTGTTTTGAATCAACTGAACTTTACAGCACTTCACAGAAACCCCGCTGCTGACTAGTGTTTTGGAGGTGTAACTGCAAGGTGACACAGACACACTACCACATAAGTAAAAATGCTCACAACAGCATAGGCGACATGTGTAGGCTACAGCGTTGGTTCTGCAACACGAGTATAATTCCGCTTTAGACCAACAGCTGGAGCATATAGGCTTTTTATCACTCTGTACAACATGGCTGAATATGCTGCACTTCTATAGAATACTCATACATGAGTACTACTTTTAGTGCAGGCTTATGATCTTATAAAGTGTACTCTCTCTTCTCAAAACCAGTTGTTATGGTCCATGTAAAATATTTGATTGAGCTAAAGTGCCCACTTAGCTACCTGACAGGATTTGAAGGTACTGGAAGGAAAATCTCATGCAAATACAAAAAGGAGCTTTGGCACACTACTTACATTTCAATACATGCAAATAAAATGTGTTATGCTCACGTGATTTTTCTTTAAGAAAAACATGCTACTAAGGCACTGATAATACGAGGTGCTGGAAACATTCCTCAGAGATTTTGGTCCATATTTACATGATAGCATCACACAGATGCTGCTGATTTGTCGGCTGCACATCCATGATGCAAATCTCCCGTTCCACCACATCCCAAAGGTGCTCTGTTGGATTGAGATCTGGTGACTGTGGAGGCCACTGGAGTGCAGTGAACTCAAATGGACGGACGGATGGATGGATGGATGGATGGATGGATGACATAAGCCACAGACGACGAACACAGTTTGATGGCAGTTTGAATGCACAGAGGTATGAGATCCTGAGACCCACTCTCATGCATTCATCCACTGCAACGATCTTATCTCGCAGCATGATAAAAAACATCCCCATGTTGCAAAGATCTATACGTTGTTCCTGGAAGCTGAAAACACCCCAGTTCGTGTATACTCACCTAACATGTAACCCACTGAGCATGTCTGGGATGCTCTGGATCAGCGTGTCCCAATTCCTGCCAATGCCAGCGACTTCACACAGCCATTGAAGAGTGGGCCAACATTCCACAGGCCACAATCAACAACCTGATCAACTCTGTGTGAAGGAGATGCATTGCATTGTATCAGGCAAAGGGAGGTCACACCAAATACTGACTGATTCTTTGGGGTATCTGCAGCGTTAGTCACATGAAGTCCTAATAAATGTCTTTTTTCAAGATCAAACTGCACATTTTAGAGTGGCCTTTGACTGTGACCATCTCATTTATGTGACCAAAAATTTAGGGAAATAAGTCTGTGCACAAAAAAGTTAAATCTGTGAAAAAATGTAAAATAAAACAAAAGTGTTGCATTTAAATTTTTTGTTCAGTGTAAATTTATATAAAAAATACATAAAAGAAACAATAAATTGGGAAATAATTGACATGTGTTTATGTTGTATACCTTTTACTTATGTGATTACATATTTTTGGGGCTCCATAAATTCTAAGGTTGTTGCTTTCACAGTTATGTAAAAGAAAACCATGATGCATACAACTATATCCTACTGTTATATTCGTAGGTTGACTACACACACACACACACACACACAAACCATGGCCAGCCCACAGCAGTAACACAGGAAACCAAATGCGCTCTGCTGTTCATCTCACAGATAGCATCTTATCTACAGGCTTCCTCCACACTGCAAGGACAGCAGTGGAAATATAATGCACTGTTGAGTCTCTGTTTATCCTGGGGATTAGGAAGAACTATACTGTATGCTGAGGTCAGAGTTATAGCTGTCAGTTTCAAACTTTGGCTTACACATACACCCACACACAGTAGACATTTTGTCTATAAGAAGATCAACAACTTAAAAGTTGCTGAAGGTTGGAGAATACGTGCAATTGTTTCAAAATGTTTTCTCCATGCCTTTTTATATTAGAATACTATGAACCACTTTCCTCTCATCTTTTATTTTACATTCTATATTTACATGTAGAATAATGTTTGAATAGTGTGACAGAGACCACAAGCGTGATGCAAATTAAATATTTGAAGAAAAGATTATTTACTTAGAAACAAGTTTGTTACGTTAGTGTTTAATCTTTTTACACAATGACTCTTCTAATGACTTTGAACCTTTTGAGGAAGCACATAGAGGAAAGTCCCAAAAGTGCCTTAAAACTTACGTTTATGAAAATGTAATGATGTGAAATTTTAGCTCATGCCAATGTAAAGTCAGCAATGATAAACTGTATGTGAGCATGTTCCATCACATACAACAAATTCTATCTCAACAAATTTAGGTACAACTTAAGATTTTATTTGCACACATTTGGACACATTTACATCTGCAAAACCCACATTTGTACAACTTTTCTTTTACGAAGACTCACAATGACACTGACGGCCTCTAAGCCTAAACCCTTAACCATAAAAACCACATGCAACTCCAACCCTTGCCCTAATCTGAACATAGTTCTTACTTAAACCCTTAAACCAAGCTTTAAAGGGACAGTTCACCTCAAAATCCAAAGTACATACTTTCCTTCCTACCTGAGTGCTGTTAATCAGTCTAGATTGTTTAGAGATGTCTGCCTTCTCTCCAGTATAATGGGACTAGACGGCACTCGGCTTGTGGTGCTCGAAGCACCAACAAATACATTTGAGAAACTCAACAACAAAGTCTCTTTCTCTTCAAATCATGATCTGGTTACTCAAGATAATCCACAGACCTTGTTGTGAGCAGTTTCATGTGGGAACTATTTTCTTTCTATCGAACTACACCCTCTAACAGTGTCACAGCGCAAAACTAAGCATGCATCCGTCATGGTAGACAAAAGTTGTGTCTCAATTCAGGGGCTTCAACCTTTGAAGGACGCAGCCTTTGCGGTCGACATCGGCAAAGTCCTTTGAAGACCGCATCAGCCAAACCGAACGGTCTCCGCAATGGGACGGTCTGGTCTGCTGAAGATATCCTGATTGCAATACCAGTTGCTTTCGCCCTAGTCTCTATATACAGACTATACATTCAGTGAATGTAGAGTCTGTAGGCAAACCCCGAAGATCTTGCCTCCAGAAGAAGAGCGGAAGAGCCCTGGTCTCCGGTTTTAAGTTGATTGTAGTCTGCGTGATATTGACCAATCACGTTTGAGCCGGCTGCAGTTGTTGCCAGGTTAAACGGTCCGTGCAGTGAACTAACGAGGCTCCACCTGAATCAAACCAGAATGCCAAAAAATCTGGGGTCTGCCCCCAGAGGCTGTATCGCCGTCTGCCGGAAGTCAGATGCCGAATACAGCCAATGGATTCCGAGAATGCTCTCGCCCCAACCCATTGGCATTCCTGTTGACTAGCAACCAGTTGTGCTTGACGAAAGAAGGAGTAAGCTACTAAGTAAGTTAGCCCTAAATCATATACCCAGAGATTGTTATTATTGATTTGATTTATTTCAGGCTGATGGAGGACTGTTTTCAGGTAAACTTTTTAAAATAAGGTTGTTTAAGCGGTTTGCTTTTAGCTAACAACAATAATGTTAACAGCAATTAACTGTTAGCTAGTTAACAACCGTTGACTTAACTTGATATTTAATCTTCAGCGGCTTGCAATGCATCTTGGGATAGACTAGGCCACGAAGGATTCATCCGTTGCATCCTCCAAATTCTGGGAAAGAAGGCTGCATTTCTCACCCACATTTCAAAGGACCTATGAAATGGGACAGCCTTGGTCGCGCCAATGTGATGCAATCGGTCTTCAAATGCAGCCTTCGAATGCTGCAGCCCCTGAACTGAGACACAGCTAAGATGTAAATATTATTGCCGTCCTCCTTGGCTCATGAGCTAGCTCCATGGTGCTAGGTGAGTTGGTAGTTTTGTTGCGCTGTGATACAGTTGGTGGGTTACATGAAACTGCTCCTTTCTACAGTCGGTATTTTCAACCCAGTCTCACTCCGAAGTCGTCGAAATCCAGTATTTGGCCAGTGACTTGCAGCATCAGATACCAACGAAAAAAGACACCCTTTAATGTCGGCATGATACGCGGCTGGTGGATGTTATGGTTTAATGGTGCCCAGCAGCATCAGGGGGAAACATAGTGGTACAAAAACTAAAGTTATGGTGGCGGAAGTCCAAGTAGGGTAGGTGGGAGGGGAGGTGGATAGGTCCAACAAACACTGACGAGATCGGTGTTCGAGTATCCATAAGATCATAAAGCCAAACCCTGTTCTTTTTTCCTAATCCCAACCACATGGGTTTGCTGTTGAAGGAAAAAAACATCAAACTGTGGTGTTGAACCTACGTAGTGCATTTATTTTGAAAGAAGACAATGCATGTAACAGGCAGAACTTGACACGGCATCCCTTAATTTCAAAAATCAATGCACCCAGGGTGCCTTGCACATGGTATCTGGACATGGATGTGACAAAGTCAGAGTGAGAATGTGTTGATTGTACCAAAACTTGAACTGTACTGTCCCTTTAACCAATAAAAACCTGTTTGAACAAGTGAAAGACAAACAAACGTCTTCATTCTCACAGTATAAAACTCAAACTGTTCCTAACAAAGGTGTAAAAACGTACACACACATAAACTCATTTTATTACATTAATTTATGTTCTTATAATTAATCGCCACCGGAACATAAACAATGACTGACACAAAACTCCACTGTAAACTCTGTGATTTATTGTGTTTCCACTATTGTTCCAACTAAGGGTACAAACACTGCACTGTGCCCTATAAATACAGCAAACGCCAATAACTGCAGACATAACAGCTCCTTAGCAAATCCTTCTCTCTGGCATCTCTGCCATCTACCAACCCTCAGAACCCCGATTTAAGGACACTGCCCAGACTGCCAAAGATAAACACAAGTAGCCTGCATTCATTCACAAACAGAGGAGAAGCATTATATTTACAAGAGGTTTATTCTTTATATCCTTAGCAAAGGAATGCTTTCCCCGAATTGCTGTCTCAAGTGCACTTCTCTTATAATTACCAAAGTAGGATAACATCCCAAGTATGAGCTGCCACACTTAAAGCAACAGTTGGACATTACTATGAGTATTTCTGGTGAAGAGTTAGATGAGACCTAATCTACACTGAAAAGGCCTTTGAGGTTACAACCAGTAGCCGCCTAGCGTAGCTTAGCTTAAGGATGAGAAATGGGAACCCACTTGCAATGAGGGGACAATGCTAACCACTGCACCACCGTGCTGCCCTTCTTTTTTTCTTTCTTTTTTTTATTTGACTGATATGATCTTGTACTGGGTTGATATCAGCTATTAAGCTAGCAGATAAAGACGAGCAGCAAAATAAGTAGCAAACACTAAATCTGTGCTGTATATAGTGTGTTATTATTCTGAATCTGCTTTCATCCATCCACACAACACTTCCAAACAATGTAGGAGGATTAGAGGGAGAGGAGACCACACCCACTTAGGGGTCCAAAAGTGTATACCATTTCATACAGACCCCCAAGATGTGCATTGGGTTCGTAGGCAATTTTCGTGGTGGCCAAACAGTGTGTGGCCCAAAAATATTTTTTCCCATTGACTTACATGGGAAAAGAAGCATCTGTAAATTTGTGGATACACAACCCCCACAAAATGACTCTTTTGACTATCAGGACCTTATCTGTTCATTCAGATAACATTTGAAAGGTCTAGAAGAGCCCAAGACTGAGTCATTTTTTTTCCCATTCAAGTTGATGGAGCGCTTAAACGGTCAGAGGAAGTCTTCGGTCAGAGGAAGTCTTAAGTGTGTCTGCTCTATGGGCTGCACAATGCGGAAGCAGTGCCAATTATTCGGACAATTCTATACAGGGCAGCTTGACCATTTTGTCTTCATGCTTCATTGAACAGCTCTCATAGGAATGAATCAGATCAACTCCAACGTTGTATCCAGCTCTCTTTATACTTCCATGATTTCGTGCCACCGGTGCATTTTGTTATGCGTTACCCTTTGTTATAGAGCATCTTTGCTATAAAGGCCCAGATGCACCAAACCAACCTCGAAGAACTAGCGGTGATAAGGCCCTCTGTGGCGTTGGCTCACGTTGCCCATGTCTCAGCCAAAAAGTCGTACATGAACACCCCGCAAAGACTTCAAACGACGGCCAGCCAGCACATATGTTCTGTGCATGCGTAAGAGGAAATTACTCTGTACAACAGCAGATGGCGGTGGAAGACCATCTTGACGCTAGTTAGCCAATTAGCACAATAACAACACAATCAAATGTTGTAAAAACAAAGCATATTTGCCTTGTGCCAGTAAACAATAACACAGGAAACATTTCTGCTAGAGAGCGCAATGGTTAAAGCAAAAATAATCTTACCTCATGTCACAAGGTTGTTTACTTTCCTCACTTCCGTTTCTCCTCTTGTGTGCTGAGCTGAACTGCCAATCAAAGTGATTTCTTCACCAGCAGGCTCCACAGTCGCTGATGTCAATTCATAATGCTGAATCAACCGAAAAAAAGCCAAATAGTGCTGACAAGGGCCATAGATGCTCACTGACGGCCAGTCAGTGTTGACCAATAACCGACCGTCGCTTTAGTGTGTTACAGCCTTAACACCAGAATCACAGGTTCTCAATCAGACTGCTGTCTCATGTTAGGCTCATGCAACAAAAGCACTTTGCGTAAGGTCAGAGAAAGATTGTGATCTTTGTTATGTTAATAAAAATGTAATCATTTAAAAGAATAATGCTGCAGTTAGCCATGTTCCTGCATTAGCCTCTGTTATTGGCCTATAAAACATAATTTGCTCTGCATCACATTTCCATCAAAAACAATTAGTTGTATATGAACATAATTTCTAGGAAGCAGGGCTGCTAATGGACAGAATGATGCAGATCTTCATATCTAGCTCTCTGCCAGAAATAGACATGGGGAGACCAGGGTTGGATGGCTACAGGGCCTGTTACAGGGGCACACAGCTATTTTCTGGTCCTTTGAAAGTCACAGGAAAACAAATTCAACATCAAAATGTTTGCTTTCTTTGCCTGCACTCATCTACTGTGTTAAAACATCTGAAAGTCAGTAACTTACTTGATGAGGGGGACAGTCAAAAGTCATTTAAAAAGTCATTTAAAAATAATTCCAGGGGTGGATGGGATGGAAAATAAAGTTTGAATGAAATATATTACTGCTGTTAGTAAATGATGGAATGTAAAATGTAAAATTGTATTTCCTTGAGTCAGAAGAAGTATTTAAAACAGTATTTCCTGTGCTTTATCAATGCACATAGATGGTAAATATTGATTACTGAATGCATTACAAACTTGTCCACTGCTGTCCTGCTGACACCACATTGTATTCAGCATTGTTATGAAAAAAAAACCCTGCACATTTATTCAGTCTGGTTCCCAAATGAATTATCTTTCCAGTATGCTTTACATCTGCGGGGATTAAATGTAATCCAAACAGCTCTTTTGCCCGAGAACATTGCACTTACACAAATACAACTAAACTTTCTCCACAGTCCACAGTGTCTCACACCTAATTGGGCAGCCATCTGATAAATGAACCACATTCATTATACAAATGTCAGTGCCTGCTGGTGGAGTGTAGGAAGAAGAGAGGGCTGGGGAGGAGGTGCGGAGGGGCTGGGAGTCGAGCTGACAGGCTGCTAATGAGATCATCAAGGAAAACGGCTCCTCAGTCCAGTTAAGAGGCACAATTTCTAACATAGTAGTTGGGTGTATAATATAATGAGGCACACTGTGGGATTACGGTTTGTCATCCTGTTTTGTTGTAACCGTAAACCATGGCCATCACCATCATAACATGTCTGCACCAGGTTTTTATATTGAACAAGGTCAGCCCTTTATTTTACTTTTAAGGTTACAAAAACACTCCAACATTTTATAATATGTTTCCGTCCTTGTCTCGCATCCCTTTGGCTATTCAAATTCACTCATCACACTCGCTGTTTACAAGGTAGCACTGAGTGCGTATGTTATCAGGAGCATCTAAAATCCATTTCACGCTTAAAAAAAAGGATGTTATTGTAATGAAAGAATAGACCACTGAGGCATAACAGTTATCTTTGGCTAAAAAGCACAGCAGCGAATATCTTTATGTAAATTTAACTCAACAGTTACGAGTACACTGAGAGGAAAAACATTCGCTAAAAGCACAACACATTAGCCGCATCATGTCACACTGTGCTGTTGTTGCCCTGGGGATAGATACAAAGACAAGATAGACCCAAACTGTGGCGAGGTGCGCAACAGCAGATGGTCAACACCAAGCTCATATGTTGCAATCCCTATTCGACAGTGCTGACTGAAGTGGCTCAGACCAGTACTTCTCTGAAACGTTCAAAGGAATAGTTCAGTATTTTGGAAATATACTGTCTTGAGAAAAAGATACTACTGTCTATATACATAGATAGATTAGGCCTATGCAACTATAAGATCTCTATGGGGTCTAATCGCAAAAGACTTTTCAGATGTGTGTGTATTTTGGGCCTGTGTGTATATTACCACAGAGTGAAACAAACTGAATTTCCCCTCAGGGACTGATAAAGTACATCATTATTCATCTTTTTCTGCATCAACAACAATTACACCCTGTAAAGTGTCCCACCATCCGCTGGTCCTGATCCAAAACCACAGTTTCTGATAGCCTTTATGTTGCAAACACTGAGGTAGACCAAATAACATCGAAGTGAAGCAGCAATGCTAAGTTTAAGTGTAAAGTGGGCTACTCATTAGGCCAAGCAGTGTTGACAAAACAGAAACAAACCGGTAGTCCACTTCTGCTTGCTCACTTGCTTCTGGCGTATGCTTATCACACAAAGCAACAATGAACATGTATGAACTGAGAAGATGACGTCATTGTCTCTCAAGTGCTCCAATTTGCATGTCCAAACAGAGACACAGTAATCAGGGTTTCAGAAAGTCTGCATCTAGGTAGGTGTTTTTAAAAATAAACAAAAATATCTGCATACATCTCGACAGGGCCGTAATGTATGGGAGGTGGATTTTGTTGCATTCAGACAGAGCCAGGCTAGCTGTTTCCCCTTGTTTACAGTCTTTATGCTAAGCTATCCAGAAAATCTGGGCAGCACAGTGGTGCAGTGGTTAGCATTATCGCCTCACCATTCCTGGTTCTAACCCGGGGGAGCCCTTCTGTGTGGAGTTTGCATGTTGACCTGTCCAAGGTGTACCCTGCCTCTCACCCAGTGTCAGCTGTGATAGGCTCCAGCCCCCCCACGATACCTAAGCGGTTACAGAAAATGAACGTACTAGAAAATCAGCAAAGTGTATTTCCCATAATGTTGAACTATTCCTTTAAACCCATCTAACTAATTTTTAAAGCTATGCCATTGCATCAACCTTGCAAAGCACACATCTCAACGGGTCTGAAGGGTTTCATATGCTCAACTAGTTGTGGAAAATGATCCACTGGAGCAAACACTCTCTAACACACACCAGAGGCTGGATAAATCCTGGTTTGAGACCTTGAGATTTCAAATGAATTGCAGTCAGCTCACTGACAGTTTACAATTTTCAGAGCAGATCTGCAGCTGGCCTCGTAAAAATTGTATGAAAGAGTTCATAGGTGTTCGATATCAAAGAAACAAGGTCTGTGGGAAGTGAAACTCATCGCCTCACCCAACAGCAGCAGAGTCAGCAGCTCTTTTACCAAAGTTTCCAGTCGGCCTCGACTGTGGACGTTGTAGTTGTGGAATAGATTGCTTTTTGTTTCCTGTGCAGCGGATGTCACTCACAGTTCACTTCAGATATCACACAGTGGAGCGGCACTGAGTGAAGGTCATGATAAAGTTAAAGAGAAGAGGATGAATAGTGCTCAGTGGATGACAGTTTAACATAAAGATATATCATAAATAGGAGCTTGTAAGCTACCTTGAAAAGAAAATGATGGCGAGAAATTGCCAACATGACCGAAATAAACAGCTCTAAACTTTGAGTTTTGGTCAAAATGGTCAAATTTAATAATGCAAAAACTGTCTGTATTGTAAAGTATTGTCAAAAGTTAGTGTAGAATACTTTACACTAACACAACATCCATCCTTTTTTTTAAATTGGCAAATACTGAGCAATAAAACATCTGATTTTCAGTTACTTTTAATGAGATCCCCTCAGAGCTTCCTGGCAGGAAAACCAGTTTTAAGTGCAGCTTTCAATTTGTCAGATGATTCTGACAGGCGAACGCAGCTCGAAGAAAAAGCATTGATTCTCTGTTGCCTCACAGACCAGATGGTACTGAGACACGTAGACTCTCTCTCTCTCTCTCTCACGCATCAGTGTATTCAACAGTCATTGTGCGCGGGATTAGTGCATGTACATTGTAGGTTTCCGTCTGGGGCTTCTCGTATGGCTGTCTTTCGACACGGGGTGATTGGAAGCTGCTCCCAGCAAACAGGTGCCATCGTGTGGCATCAGGTGTCCTTCCAAAAGGTTAGACAGAGAGAGGGGAGGATGGTTTGTCCTAGATATGCAGTTAGTTAGATCAGAGCCGCTCTCGGAGGACACTCTGAGTTTGGTAGCCACCGACAGCGGGGGGACAGTGGCGCTGTGAATCTGGGATACAACCTGATTTGCTTATGAAATCAGGTTAGCTCTGTGGGCGCTCGCTCTTGTCGTGTTAAGCAGGTCAAGCTAAGCCTCGCAAAACGACGAGGCTTTGCATCACAGCAGAGTAAATATTAATTTTGGTTATCAGATTGCATGTGAAGTACGCTCAATTACAACCCCACCTGTCTGATCGCAGGGCGGCAATCAAGCGAAGCAAAGAGGCCGCAAACACTTGGACCAACTTCGCCAGTGCACATTTTCCCAGCAGGACAGCATTCCAGGATTGGTGTCAAACATCTCTCTGATGTTTGGTTTCCATGGTGACAGCAGCCTCTGGACATGAATCACTGAAACTGCAGACAGGAACAGAGGATCCATTTATGCACCTAATTGACGAGCTACATGTGATTAGTGTAAATGAGAGAAACCAAACAGCTTTACAGAGGTCTGTCTCCGTCCATGCTAATTGATCCACTTTAGCTGTCTGTTGATACAGCAAAGGGGAGCCTCATTGTGTCTCAAAAGCAACAAGCTAAGGCAGGAGGGAAAAAAAGAGTACAGCTGACCATCTGGCAGGAAGGACCTTTCAGCTGATTTACAGCCTTTTGTCTGCCTTTTCCTTTTCCCTTCCTCTATTCAAGTCATTAAGGGCATAATGTTACTGAAATGTTCCTGTAGCCCTTTAACAGATCTATTTACCATTGATTTCATTTCACATATCAGAGAAAAATTGTTTAAAGTGATGTTTTCTGCAGTTTTGTTTTCTGTGTTGTGAACGCAGCGTGGTTTCCAGGTACGCTTTAATCAGCATTCATCAAATAAATAACATCCAGGCATCAATCAGTAAACACACAACCAAGGCAACAGGTAGCGACAGATTGTGTTAAAAGCATATTTTCAAAATCAGGAAGCAAGTAAATTGTGAATATGAGCCATTATGTTATTTCCTTAAAAATAAATTTGAGTTTTAAAGCAGCTTTGTCCCTCTGTGCTTGGGTCCTGTTTGTCAGCTCAATCAATAAAAACAAAATTGAAGAGCTCGGTGAAATAAGCTCACTTTGGGGAGTGACAGCAGAAATCTTCGTCAGAAAGGGTGAAGACAGAAGCAGCAGTTTATGTTGTCCCCTGTCAGGGATGAGTCTGGCCAACGCCCTCTTGGTGCTGCCATAAATGCAATTAAAATCTCATTTATGCCAGCGCATGAGCTATGTGTTTTGCAGCAATGAGAAGACTTCTATTACTCTCTCTTGAGCTATTAAATGCTTGTCTGGTCCATCAGCGACTAATGAATCGCATGAGTGAATGTTGTGGAAATTCATTGTGTTGTGTTGGATGTTTTTGGCTGAATAATGTCGTTACTGTTGTGGTTTATTTTGGAACTTACTAAAGAGGTCTTAGTGGGGGGGTCATTGATTGGTCACCACCATCAGGAAGATTCGACATCCAGGGGTCCTTAAGGGAGTACTAGGGGGTCCCCAGAAAAATGGGAAATGGTTTATTTTCATGATTTCATTTACTATAGTGAGCACCGTGTGAATAAGGGTGCTTTTACACCTGTCGTGTTTGGTTCGTTTGGGCAGGTGTGAACACAGCAATCGCACTCCATAACAACCAGACTGAGACCTCCTTGAAGAGGTGATCTCGGTCTGGTTACAAACAAACTCTGGTGCGGTTTGTTTGTGGTGAAAACATGTTCCGACCTGGATCTGAACCAACTGCAGTCACATGCCACATTGTTTGGGTTAAACATGAGCATGTCACAGTCCTGGAGGATTATTAATGTGCACCTCCTCCTGTACTGCCTTAATATGCACATTCAGCACATCCAATGCATCAAAACATTGTTTTCTAGTTGGAGCCGCGTCTCGTTTTCAAACTGTATGGTTTGACTAAAATGAACAATGACAGCAATATAGTCCACGATGAGCAGCGCTAAAATCAACCTGCATAGTTGTCCCTCCATTGTGACATTAGAAAGTGTCACATTTATCTTGCAAGTGTACTCTTCTTCAATGTTTTGTTTACTTCCTGGATTTTTCCCGCATGGAAATTCTGACCAATCAAGAGCAGCTTTCTGGCGCAAGGCATTTTGGGCCTGTCCCAATACTGTGGGGTCAGATCAGTCTCATAATGAATGAACTCACGCAGGGTTTTTCACGAATGCACATGCTCTGGTTCACAGTTGTATTTCGGACTCACTAATGCACACGCTCTGCTTCACAAATATTATTTTGAGGCACACTTGTAATATAAATTCACAGATCATGCGAATCGCTGAATGTGCATTTACAAATTGCTTCTCATTTGTGAACCTCTCTACATTTGTGAGAGAAATCTGTGTGGTGAATTTTGAGACTCTCCTGACGTCGCAGGTCAACTAACGTCACCATTGGCTGATAAATCTGTCAATCAAATTTATGATTCTGATTGACAGATTCATCAGTTGATCAGGTGTGTTCGCTTTCAGCCAATCGTATGGCTCCTTACATTTTCTCCACACTTTTAAACCAATAGCAGAGCTACTGTTATGTGCACATGTGCAGTGCAGTTCAAACAAGACGCGCTAGACTGAAATGGTGGACAGGAGCCATAGTGGAAGAGACATGGATCAATCTCAATCTGTAAGTAACACATTTATCTTATTATCATTATCATGTCTACCAAGATTTCAAGGGAGCCCCGACCCACACTCTCAACGAAGTGGAAGATGAAATGAAATGAAATTTCCCAAAACATTTTTGAAAAACAATTTGTTACTGTACGACCGGAATGTAAGCTATACAAACAACAGGTGGCTGGACTAGCGTGAACTCATCAGCAACTCAGTTGAATGCAGCGTTAAAATATTTAAACAAATCGACTTATCCGAACAAAATCGATCAGAACTAGAAGACGTCGTAGGCGCCTCCTGTTTTCAGCATTCATCTTCTCCGTTGATTCATCAGACGGAAAAGAATAAACATAGCACACACCACAACACAAGCACTGGAGCATTCTCAAACCTGAAAGACTACCGGTATTTTGCGTTGTTACTACGCGTGACGTATGCCTGCACGATATTTCTCACTTCCCTCATCAAGGGTTATCTCGCAAGTGGAATAGTTACGGGGTAGAAATGGGATTGAGCCTTTATCTGGTCCGCTTATAAATGCTGCCGTGAGAACACGAACCAACTCTAGGCAATTATGCAACTTTGTAACAAAATTCGTCCCTGATTCAGACCAAAGCAAGACAACTCCAGGTCTGAAGAGTCAAAAGACTGACTACTCGTCCTCCACGGCTCTCTCCTCAACTGTGGTGGACAACTATAGAATTACGGTCTTAATCAAAGTGAACAACCAAAATCTTTTTAGATGGAGTTCATGAATCAAAATCTTACCGAATGGGGGTCCATGACCTAATGTGTATCAATTTCAGGTCCTTGACATGAGAAGGCTCCCCAGCTGACCACCACTGTTGTTAGACGTTGATATATGGTTGAATTTAGGTTGTGATTCGTGGCATATTGAACAGTTTTTATTGTTTATCTATAGATTTTATAGCTTATGTAGAAAAGGCGTGTCATTTTGTTGTGGATAGCTACCACTGAAAACAAAACAAAGTAAAAAAAAAAAAAAAAAAGTAAACCAATAAACCATCCTTTCTGAGGACATATGGCAAATGGCAATGTTTTTAAATAAGCAACATTCTTTTCAAGGTGAATCACCTGCAAGGGCCAAGACGTTTAAAATATCACCATCCTGATTTTCATTCCAACCAAAAATTGAATATCTCTCCAACGAAAGAGTCCATTGTCTTTCTGATGTCAAGAGGCTTGCTGCCAGCTGGGTCGCAAACCACTGATAAAGGCAATACAGTGAGAACATCTCAAAAAAGATTAGTTATTTAAAGATGCTCACAGGCATAAGTAAAAGCCAACCCCAGGTTCACCCCCGTGTTTTTTTGTTTTGCTTTCCTGGCACTGCGCGTCTTGAATGCCTGCTGCTTACAGTCCTTTTTTATAATGCCCTCGACCTCACCTGAGTGCTGCGGGGGTGGACGCCCATTAACATCCAGAGCACAGTAAATAAGAAGAGCATAAGAAAATACAGGCAGAGGGCAGAGTCAGCCTGACCTAGTGATCTGAACAGGAATAAGATAAGAAACTAATTTGTTCAAGAAGACAAATCAAAATCATGTAATATCTAGGGTCTCACTGGCTGTAAACAGCTTCTGCTAAACTGTCTGTAGAGACGAGACAGATGAGGAAAATGTTCCTCACTGACAAGAACAGCAACAGCTTGTTCTGGTTGTGAGAGTCAAATGCTGACAGGAACAGATGATTTGCATAAACAGGGTAGAGGAGTGATAAACTGAGAAAGGATCAGGATAGTCTAATTACTGCAAAATATATTAGCGTTAAAGCTGAAAACCACAGAGCGCTTAGATGACAAGCTTCTTGGATAAAGTGTAGTGATTAATTAATGGTCAGTAATGTGGGTGCCGTCGTATACCCCAATATTTACAGTAAATATTTAAGTTAAATTATTTCTAGCTTTCACAGAACACTATAATTACTGTCAGTACGCCATGTAATTTAATTTTGAATATGCAGCTTTGTTCCATCATCATGGATGCATTTACTTTTGAAGTGTGCTTTACATAAAAGTACATAGTTCGACTTTTAAATAGTTATTAAAGTTCATGTTTTTGAAATAGAAACTTTGCAAATCTGAGACAGAAAGTTTGCAAAAATGTAAATTTTTGTAAATGGTCCTGATCCTCGTGTAAACACCTAAACTCAGAAGGTCCTTTGTTGTGTGTGCGACAGGTTTGTTGGCTGTGAACAAATTTGGTTCTATGGCAGCAGGAGTCACTGTGATTTGAATTGCTTTGGGCTTTTTGAAAACACACCTGTTGAGGCTCTGAGGTCACTTCACCTCCTTGAGCTTTTCTTGTTGTGTGAAGGTTTTGGGCTCGTACAGGTCTTCAACAGAATTCAATTTACAGTATACCCATGAAAATACAAGAGGTTGAGCATTTTTTAAGCAAATTAGCTCAAGAACGCCTTAAAGTTTGATGCTAAAATATTTGTTTGGTTGGCTTATATATGTAACGTTTTTCTAAAGTAAGTGATGGTTTTATTAATTGTTAATTAATGATTTAAGAATACTTTATAGATCTGTTGCCCTATGGCATGTGATTGTCTTGCAGCAGGACACTTGTCCTTTCTGAGCCCACTCATGGACCAGTTACCTTCTGGAAAAACCCGAAGAGAATCTAAACCATCATGAAGTGGATTTTTTTCCTAGGGGTTACCAGATGGGGCCACTGAAAATCTTGCGTGGCACACCACAACCAAAAGTAATGACTGAATTTCAGAAATTCTATTACACTGCAGTGGTCTAGTATGTTAATATGAGAGTATTCTGATAAACTCTAGTCCCTGTTATACAGTTAATGTTACTAAGTGTCTGATATGCCTGACTAGTGTTGGTACAGTAGTCCTATTTTAATGTGTTATGTATCTGTATTTACCAGTTACTGTATATAAAGATGGATAATGCATCTCTGCTTCCTCCCACAGTACAAAAGTGAAGCCAAGGTATCCTGAATATAGTCAATACCATCTTGTGCCGGTGACGTAATTTGAAGCCAGAGTGTGCACAGTACTGATCTCCACAGTATCAACTTTCCACCTGTACACCTGTCCAACCAATTGTGAGCAGCGCCATTGATTGTGAGCACATAACTTGGAGCACACAACTGTCAGTTGTATTGTCAAACTCCTTTTTATAACATCAAATAAGTAATTAAAAACCAAACGAACTAAAAAATGTGCACATGAACACACAACCCAGTCTCATAAAGCTCTCCTTTCATGTTGGCATAATACATAGTCGGGCATCGTCAGAGTGTAACGGCATCCGACAGCGTCAGGGGGAAATGTGGCTGGACAACATCCCAAGTTAAAGGGGAACTAATGTTTTTTTTCAACCTGGGCCCTATTATCCGATCTACTTTTGTCTAAATGAGTGATAGGATGTTCAATATGTGACATTTCTCCAGTATGAAGCTTGGGCTGACCTGCCTGCAGCCCGTGAATGTTAATGTTAAATAATAGGGCACTCAGACACCGTCAAACAACATCAGAATACGTCCACTAAAAGTGCATTTTTTTCACACAGATAGGCTCAGATTGTTAGTATAATTATCCGACAACATAACGGAAAGGAGAAATGAACGTCTGTGTTTACCTTTAGCTGGATTCGGACAGGAGTCCCTGAATGTGCATGTATTGGCTAAACGTAACCATGTGCATTTATTGTTGAAGGAAAAAAAAAGTCAATTCACTGTATGTCTATTTTGAAAGAGCCTGTATGCAAATTTTACATTTCCTGTGAAAACAAAAAGTATATGTAACAGGCTGAAGTTTACACGGTGTCCCAGAATGTCAACAACAGACACCCCCAGGCTGTTTTGCACGTCGTATGTAGACATGGAAAGTCCAAGACCAAACAACGATATGTGACGAGGTTGGAGTGAGAATGTGTTGGGACATACCTCAGCTAGAAATGACAGACAGTGATTGTATCAGGGTGGCTGTGGCCCCTCTGGCCACCACTAATGGCTAAAGTATACTTGCTGCACGAAACGCATGCAGTTTTTGTGCACGTTTGGCTGCCATGCGTATTTTGCCGTCGTTTGGCGCGTGGACCGCACACTTTGCTGCAAGGTGGTGTGACGCGTACACGAGATGCAATATTGACATGAACACTAGAGGCGCTCATGCGAAGTATACCTAGAGACTGTGAACATGAGGTCGGCCACACATACCATCTCCGATGGCAGTGGAGACGACGCCTTTTCCTCTGCCGAGGTCTTAACAGCAATAAAATTATGATCTCCTCTTCATCGAGAGTGTCCATGTTTGTGTTTATCCGGAAATACACTGTCACTGCCTTCTTCGCTTTTTGCGACCTCTGTGTCTGAGTGCTGCAGTCTGCCCCTAGCAGAGACCACCAGTATCAGCCATTTTGGCTGCAGCGACGAACGTCCGTGCTGCAGCAAGTATACACACAGGTGCAGCACACCGTGTACACGTACGTTTGGCCACGCAGTAAGTATACTTCTTGCTTAACGTATATTGGTTAAAGGTGTATGTACAGCTGTTGGCTTGTTGGCTTAAGTGTGAAGCCCATGAACATTTATCAATAGTTTACAAGTATTTACAACAGTACATCCAGTGGATCCAGAGGATTTTTTTTTACAAACTGGAAACCCAAAAGTTGTTCTTATTAATGGCTCAGAAATGATCTATAAAGCACTGAAAAATAGGCTATAAATTAACTATTACAAAAAATTACACAAATGCTCTGTAAAGGATGACCAAAGAGAAAGTGGTACCATTATATTGTTCCCTTATATACACCATCCGCCTCAGCACAACCCCACCCTACCACTTTCACTTTTATGGCCAGCCATCAGATTTGGGCTGAGAATTTGAATTAAGTTGCTAATGTTGCTTGAAAATACTCCAAAAATGCTGCAGAGGGGAGAGCATATTTAGGTAGAATTTAGCATGAAGACCAACTTAATAATTTCTTGGATTTTGTTCTGGTCACCATAGTTCCAAAATGTACGTGGAAAAAACTTCTCAACCCCTGTATACAGTACAGAGCAGGACTCGGTATTTTCAATTAATATGTCCCCAAGAACAGACTGTTTTGACGAAGCTTACTGCAGCTGCTACCTGTTGTTTTTTCCGTCTCTGTACCAACCAAATTAAAGGCAAGTTGTTGTTCTCCGGAAAACCAAGAGCTGTACAGATCGTACTGTGAGAACAGCATGAGAGCAGCTGCGGTTAGTTCCAGTATGATTTGACCATTTGAGAAGCCAACAATTTTTTACCTCAGTCATCTCCTCAGTGTATGAATCAGCCGGCGAAGAGACGGTTTCTGGGCACAGGGTTGGACAGTTGTTACACTGAGACTCGCATTTGTCTGAGGTGTGAACTGGATTATTCATGAGCCCAGAACAATTTCCTTGATAGAGTTGAAGCATTAAACACTCCCATACAGCTGGAGATCTAAGAACAAAGCGCTACATTTGAAATTTACAAGTGAGAAAAGTTTTAGATCTATGAAACAGGTTCATTATCTAAAAAGCTGCTATTGTTCCCAAGCAATCTTGTAGTGAGTCGTCTTACTACAGCCCTGAAACCTGACACAAGTCAGGGGGGCCCTTAATGACAGAAACGTGACTACTGTAGCTAATATCGGTTACGTTATTGCCACACAAACACACAAAAATATACCCACCTTCCAAATATACAAGTGAACACACACATAAAGACCCCTCTCCCCTTTCACAACACAGTGTATGAATAATGACCATGTGATCAAACCACTTGCTTCTACACAAAGACACATATAAAAGGCCCCGCAGAGAGAGGTGTCCATGTGAGCTGGGAGTGGAGCATTATATGTGTGTGTGACATTGTCCCCTGCAACACTGGCGGCTGTCTCAATAATTCATAAAGCCAATCAATGATTAAAGGTCTGCTGGGTGTCACACCTCACACCGGTAGAGAGGTCACTGTATGTCATTCACGGTTATGGAGACAGTATGGATGTTGAGGTAAAGTGACAGACGACATATAGCAGAGGAAAGAGGAAGTAAAACTTACAGGGACACTGAAGCTCCTTTCTTTCCTTTATTGCTTACGAAAGGTTGAAAACTTTTTTTATTGCTCACACAATGCGGCATTAAAACGATAAAGATGTTATGTTTGGTTTACTTGTTCCATGTCATGACTTTTTATCTGACTCATCGCCAGCTGATGAAACATAATACTGACTTATCTCATACCTACATCATGAAAGCTTACACGGTTGTTGTCGTTGCTAACAGGCTGTGTCTAATGGGTCTTTTCAGAGAAAAAAAACACTGGCACACAGGAAGTCATGCCTCTGATGTTACTGGAAGCAGCAATTCTGGTTCATTCAGAATACTCAGAAGGGACTGTACACAATGGATAAACATGATCCCTTCATCCCCTCAGAACTTCATCAACAGGAAAAATATACAGACGCTTTGACTGACAGGAAGTGCTTTACGTGAATGTTTCAGCAATCTGCGGTCAAAACTAATAAACCGAGAATCTTGTGGAGAGATTTCTATAAGAGATGTTTTGCTTCTCATTCTGGCTCTAAAAATCAATCAAAGGGAGGAGAGGAGCAGAGATGGAGGAAAACTTGAGACACTTGAGACCCTTCTGTGAAGAAATGACTCAGCAAACTACTACTGAGGTGTTTGTGTTACTGTACATCATGCTACTCGTAGACTCAGGAGCCAAGATGTTCCCCTAGCAAGGTCTGGAAAACGGTATTAAAACTTTTTTCCCTGCATTTGTATATTGTCATATAACTGGTGGGGTCACAGACTGTATAGAATAATGAATGTAGCTATGGTGACGTCACCTTTTGGTTAGTAAGCTGCTGTTTTGAAGCAGGCCCCAACTGGAATTACAACTTCCTGGGTCCGTAACGTGATGTCATTGGGCCCAAAAAGATTTTTTCCCTTTGACTTATATTGTGAAAGAGACATCTGTAGGTCACTAGATGCACTTTTTTTAGCCTCGTAACCCTGTCTTATTTTACTTTCAGAATTTGAGCCATTTGGTTCAGAACATTTGGGAAATCTAGAAGAGTTGCATGATTGAATCATTTTATCCCTATTCAAGTTAACAGAGCGCTAAACCGGAAGTAGCCAGCTCGGCCAGTGGGAATCTCTGGTGCACTTGCTTTATGGGCCAA
The DNA here is from genome assembly GCF_011397635.1 of Epinephelus fuscoguttatus. Lineage (NCBI taxonomy): Eukaryota > Metazoa > Chordata > Actinopteri > Perciformes > Serranidae > Epinephelus > Epinephelus fuscoguttatus. The sequence continues at coordinate 20,643,643 of NC_064762.1, forward strand.
ATGATGCAGAAGCAATGCCAATCATGTGGCAATATTAAGTGCTATATCGTAGGCAACTGGACTTGCTTGCGTTACTTGAAGATGTTTCACCTCTCATCCAAGACACTTCCTCAGTTCTGACGTCTTCAAGAAACGCAAGCAAGTCCAGTTGCCTACGATATAGCACTTAAGATTACCATGACCTGGATGACTGAGAACCTTCACCAACAATCATGTAGCAATTGAACGTTTTTGGCTCCATGTACCATTGAGCAACTTTCATAGGAATGAATGGGGCTCCACCTTCAATGATGCATCCAGTTCTCTTAAGACATACTTGTTTTGAAGCCTCAAGTCAAGGCATTTCAGACGTCACCATCTTGTCTTTTTTGGAGCCAGAAGTGACCATATTTGGACGAGAGGGTGGAGCTGTGGATGAGCGAGGGGTAGCTCTGACTCATAGGCTGTGGTAACGTCACATTCTCACTCCAACCTCGTCACATATCGACATTTGGTCATGGACTTTCCATGTCCAGATATGACATGACAGGCTGTAAACATGTTAACATGGGGCTTGATAATTGATCGCTTCTGAAGCCAGTCACCATTCCATGAACTGCACTTTTTTCATTTTTTAGCCTTGGAAGTTGCTGCACATTTGAGATTGAAGATTGGCTTTTTGAGAGCAAAGCGCCATAAGTGGAGTTTGAGGGCCCTGACACATCAGACTGATGGCTGACTGTTGGTCAGTGTCGGGCCATCCATGAGTGTCTGACACCATAGTTTTTGTGGTGCCTGTTGCACTCTTGTCAAGTCCAGCTGTTAATGTGCTAACTGGCTAACTAACTAACATCTTTGATCTTGAATCCGTCGTGTCAATTCCTTTTTTTTAATGACAAATACAGACTATTGTGCTCACTGGTATGAAGAGTTATTACCTCTCATGCAGTTGCAGAACATACGTGCCAGTCGGCCGTTGGCTGTAGATGGCAGCTCATCTTTGGGAGCCATCTTCCTGATGTATTCCTGGAACTTTGTTGTTTCATCCTGGACAGCAGCTCTGATGCTCACCAGTCCTCGGCCCCCCTCGCTCAGCTTTAGCATACAGTCTCAGGGTGCTGGATTGGGATGTAACCCTACATGCATTGTGAGAAGCTTCCTTGTCTTGATATCAGTGCCCTCTATCTCCTCCTTTGGCCAGCGTATCATACCAGCAGAGTATCTGATGGCTGGCAGGGCGTACATGTTGATGGCTCGGACCTTGTTCTTTCTTCTTCCTGTTCAGCAGACTTTTCAGCACCTGCCTTACTCTGTGTAGGTGGCTGTGGCTGACTTCCTTGCAGTTTCCTCATGGTTCCCATTTTTTGGCTGTATTTTGACCTCCCTTCATTTACAGGAAGCCATGGACACCTGCCTGGTCCAATACAATCCAACAGCAACACTACTTGAAATGGCTTCAAAGACCGCAGTCAACAATTCTCTCTGATCTAGTCTTAACACGTAACATAGAGTACAGATGTTCATGATATTGCCCACCTTCCATATATTGAAATACCCAAAGATTACCTCTTTTAATGTGAGCTGGCAGCAAGAGAATCTCTGAGTAAACATACTCTATTTACCCGTTCCCAAATCCATTTAAATGTAATTAAAGCAATTCTTGCATGTATTGTTCCCGAGGGCTGAACAAAGCAGCCTATCCTTCTCTTTTAGATCTGCACACATGCAGCCACCTACACACTTAAGCCCTTGGATGTCAGGTTCTCTAATTGGAGAGAATGTCTGTATTAACAGAAATGCCCTTTGTATTTGTCTGTCCCTTTGTGCCAAAGAGTGTGTTGGCTGACCCCTTTTGTTTAGGAAATAATGGTATGAAGAAAGGGTTTTTAGTGAAGTAATTGTACTGAGATAATTTGGATTTTAGAATCTTTTAGATGGTGTGCTTTGTATGCTGTATCTGGCGTAAATGGCATCATAATCTGAGATACTCGCATTCAACTATTTTGGGAGGAATCAAACATCTAATAAAGAGCCTGATTGTCTTTCTGTGTAGAAAGATTAATGTTATAACTACTCAGTGAGTTGTTAAATTGCAGAAGTGAAATAATTTCCAACAATACTCTGAAAGTGTTGTGTAGAAAAACAAAACCCTTGGTCATTTTTAAAAAAAAAACCCACATCTATGCAGTCCTCGCAGACCAGACTGCGGGGGGGGACAGTAAATGGATGGATCCGGAAAAGAGATACTAAAAGAGAGGAGGGAGGGGAGATGGTGGGGAGATGGCGTTGTGTGGGGAGAGGTTAATAGTGCATAGAAGGATTGAGAGAGACAATAGGCCCGGCTAATGAGTCATGAAGCTGGCTTTAACTGGTGCGGAGGCATTTCCAAGCTGCACGCTACTCACTCTTTCATCACTGTGATTACCAGAAAATGCACACGTAATGGTGTTATCTGTGGTTTTTGCTTCTTTTGATTGGTTTAAACGCTTTTACTTGACTAGCTGCCAGATCAATAGTAAAAAAAAAGCAGATATTTGCACTATGAGGGTTTAAATTGGAAGAGAGTTGTTACAAAATGCTTCAAATAAATGCTTTTTATGACATATTTAACTTTCAAACTCTTTCTCATTAGTACAAAACCACTTTAAAATAAAGTCCTCTTCCATTATGTTTATCTCAAAGAGACTGTTACATTTGAAAACCCTATTAAATCTAATTAATATTAGAGTATGTCTATACAGATATTTTTCCATGCTCTGCAGCTGTTGGAGAATTAAGCACCGGGACACAGACAGGATTAGACAGCGTTGAGCACAAGCCAAAAGCCAAACTTGTTCAAACACCTAATCAAATATGACATTGCATTCCCTTAGGGACTCTTTAAACTCATCTTTATTCTTCTGAGTAATTGAAAGATATAAATAATGGTAGTCAGACTCCTGACTCAAATGACAGGTTGCTGCATGCTAACAGCTTTTTTACACGCTCCCTCTCCTCCTGCTGGAGTCAAAATGAAGAATCATAGTCTGAGTGTTGTATGCAGGCTTATTTAGACTTTATACATCACTAGAATACCTCGGAGGCTGGCAGTGTTTCATATCCAGTCAGCGCTGCTCTGGCACTAATCCAGAGGAGATCAGCAGGGGCATCAGGGAATGCTGAGTCCATCTCTGGCCTGCAGCTCAGCAGTTGCCCGTCTAGACTGCCTGGCAGCTCAGTAATGATGAGCACAACATCACCACGCCCTTTAAATCGACTGTATCAGGATGATTTTCATGGACTGAGATCCATGCAAATTCGGAGGACGGAAGAACAAGATTATCAGAGATTAAACAGCATTAGTAAAATATTGGTTTAAGTGCTGCTCTCAAAGGAAAGACAAACATTCTTAACCAAAAGTTAAACAAAAATCAAAGAAACAATTACAGCTGTCGTTGTTTTTCATAATTTATTGTACATTGTCATTTCTTCCATTATCTTATACCCAAACTAATAAACAGTACAACGTTTCAATTTATACAAAATATAAACTATAAAGGGGAAATATAAATCTAACATTAACCCGTCCCATATGGTTACACATACAGCCATTTCCTGGGTCTAACCTATGGGTGAAGGGAGGGGGGAAAGGTGTCAATCAAACCCTCATTGTAAAAGACCACAACTCTTTAAAAATCACAAGGCAAAACTGACACAAGTTTTGTGGCAACTGATTTGCTACATACATCTCTTTGACATTTCTAATAAAAAGACAGAGGAGCCAAATTATGAAAGAACCCAACTAAAAATGTCATCTGGCTCACGCTTTTGTTTTGTCTTTTTAAAACCCTCCTACTGTTTGTGCCAAACTTCACTTAACAGACAAAAACCATTCTGATATAGATTGCCAGGTGGATTTGAAGCCACAGAAAGAACTCTGTACACTCAAGTGGTCCGCATTTCAATCAAGACACGTGACATGACAACCGCAGCCCTGAGCATCTCCAAAATGTGATGGCGTGACTATGGAAACGCAAAGCCAAAAGGGAAGCTGGGTGAACCGCCATTCCTTTTGATTCCATGCAAAGGGCCTGAGGGGTTCGTGGTGATAATCTCCAGCTGAAGGTTAAACCCCCTTTATTGAAAGAAATGTCTTGAATTATACGTATTTGTTTTATCATTACTTAAGGAGGACAACGAAGGTTGTGGAGTCCATCCATGTTAGTCTTGTGGTCTCTGTGCAGTGCGGTGAAGGGGAGAAGAGTGAGGTTGGACTGGGTGGGATGATGAGGGGTGGGGGGGCGGGGGGGCTGTGGGGTCCAGGGCTTCAACAGTAGCGCTGCAGCAGAGAGGCTGCCATGATGACGGGGATCAGGAAAGAGATGGCGCCTGCGTGCAGCGAGACGCCTGCTCCGGTGGGCTTGGTGGTGTTGGCCGAAATGCTGTGCATGTCTGTGGCCATGGTGGTAGCATTGGGGTTGGAGGTGGAGTTTCCCCCTGCTGTGGCGTCTGTGCTGTTCTGGGACACCACCTGTAAGAGGGAGGAGAGGAGGATGGAGGGATGAGGAGGGTTTCAAACTTTCAAAGTATTCTGTGATAAAGCCTGTGCTTCAGTGCTGAACTTAGACACAGATGATAGAGGTGGCCACCTAGGGTGCCGCCCAGAATGGGGGCAATATTTTTTTATTTATTTTTTTTCATTAAAGGGTTTTTTGGGGGGGAGTTTTTCCAGATCTGCTGTGAGGGTCCAAATGACAGAGGGATGTTGTATGTCGTAAAGCCCTCTGAGGCAAATTGAGATTTGTGATTACTTTATTTTATTTATTTTTATTTTGTTTTATTTTATTTTATTCTATTTTATTTATTTTTTTAGGTCGTTTTATTTTATGTTATTTTATTTATTTTTTAGTTTGTTTTATTTTATTTATCTGTATTTTATTTTATTTTATTTTATTTTAAAGAATTTTGAAAAATAAAAAGTCCAACATAACTTAGATGCAATGGCGGATCTCCCTATAGACGACATAACCACTCACCTAAGGCACCAGGGCACCACCCAGAACGACCCCCATCCCCACCCCAACACCACCACCACCATATTTTATTTTATTTCATTTTTCAAAATTAAAATGAAATTCAAATTTTTTTGAAAATGATCCAAACCAGAGCCCTAATGCTAATGCTAAGTGTCACTCTGTAGGCTAGTTATCAGTTATTTATTTTAATTGCTTGTTAACTTTGCCCTTGTTCTTGTTTGTAAAAAAAACACAATAAATATAAAAGATTTTTTTTTCAGGGTGCCGGGGGAAGCTTGCCCAGGGTGCTGAATGTGCTAGGTCCAGCACTGCTTCGACAAAATACACTTAATGATAAATACCTGACCTGATAAGTTAAAAAAAATACCTGATAAGTTTTGCAGGAAGTGATTAGTACAGAATAAAACTTAAAGCATGCACTGAGCTCAGAAACAGTGGTGCAAACTATTACAGAACACTGGAAATCAATTAAAATCCATTAATCTTTACCACAGTTATTTCTGCCTACTCGTTTAGCTGATAATATACTTCCTAACAGCAAAGAAAAAGCAAAAAAAAAAAAAGATAAGAGAGACCCAAGTTTCTGCGCCTGCGTATCAGGTTTCTTATAGCCCACACACACACACACCGAAAAGAAACTTTAGATTCCCTCCCAGCCTTTGTACAGGTACACAATACACTGCACCTGAATCATTAATTCGCTGGAGTGTACGCTAATCAAGAGCTGAAGATAAATGTGAAAAATTATCAGGACTGAGGATGAAGTGTAATTAATAAAGACACACACCAATTTAGAAATCGACAGACTAGAATTGAGGATCATATTAATTTCCCAAGAGAGCTTCAAGTCTAGCCTGTAATCCAGACCATCACAGCAAGCGAGTATTACAGTGTAAACCCAGACTGGAAACATCATTAAAGTCGAGTAACCCTGCAGCACACAGTTCATTTCCATCTGTATTCAAAATATATTAAATAAAAAAAAGCCCCCCGCATCACTACTTAATGAACACAATCAGATTAAAGCATCCAGAATATATAATCATACCTGTGTTGATAAACATATGGCGAACACAATCACTCCCAGCTGAACGATCGTCATTTTAGACATTTTTTTTTTTTTTTTGCAGTAATTTGGCCAGGTGGAGGAGACTGCCCACAGACGCTGCTTCTCTCTAATGTGGACGCTGCATCAGACGGAGCTTTTTATACCAGCTACAGGTCTGTGACGTCAGCTATAGGATCCTAACAGACCCGGACATGGTGGAAATAACAGTTACACAGAAATGCAACATAGGCTATCAATGGAAAGAGGTTTGAGCGCAGGAGCGTCAATCATGGAAATAATGACACACTTTGGGCTCCTTGTATTCCGCAGAAGGCTTTAAAACACGTTTGGGAAGTGAGCTGAGCTGCGCATGCTCCGTAGCAGTCACATTTTATCCACTTTTTTTTTTTTTTTTTTTTTTTTACCATATGTCAACACGTCTTGATCGATGACACGAGTCCGTGTGATGAAGACTCCATTTTTATCATCATAGTGACAGAGGAAGGCGGACTGGGTACCACCACCTGCACTCTGCTCCCACCGTTATGTTGCCATGGTGATAATGATTCGTGGGCTGCTTGGCTCCCAGGCTGTCATTTGGTTTCTTATTATTGAGATGTCAGTAGCTGCTTCTACCGGTAAAACTCCGTTGCTTCACTTCGACTTGTATTGGCAAGAAAGTCACATAGATCGAATAAACGATGGAAGAAATGGCAAAGTTAAGTTAACACAACCTGTTGAGCAGGAACTCACGCCGAGGCTATAAGTGTGGCAACAGCGACACCTAGTGTCCAGCACTGGAATTGACCTGGTATATTAATAAACCCATTAAAGGTAAAAGTAGTACAGCAGATCTTCATTCCCTTAAATTTATCACTTGCAAAATCAATTTTTGGTAACATTTAGGGGTGTCACATTATGGGATGGCTTTGCCCACCTGGCAAAAAAAACTGCTCCTCTATAAAAAGTTATAAAAGATGCTTAAAAACTGTTTTTTTGCTTTTGCTCCTTGAAACACTTCTATCTTGTATATCTGTATATTTTGCCAGATATTTCATACTCTGTTGTTCTATAACTGTGCCCACCCAGTGAGTGGCCCTGACCCAGGGTACCCACACTGTAGAAATTATTAAGTCGGTTTAATTTGAAAACTTAAGTTCAATTGCTGCCTTAAAAATGCGAGTAAACTCAACTTCAAGAAAACCTTTCTTTCAACTCAGAAAGATAAGTTATATAAGCTCAACTTGATGCTTGGAGTTGAAATGACTTGCCTTCTCTTGTCAAACAAACTTATAATTTGACACTATTTCAACTCACAAAATTCATTTACATCAGTTGTTCAATTAATGATTATGTGTTGTTTGAATCCGACACTCTGAGTTGAAACAACTCACTATATTACATTATACATTTAAGAAAACTTGCTTTGTGTTGTCAAAAGAACGCATTGGTTGTCTGGTTGGTACTGGTCGTACAGCATTCTCTGGAACAAGAATTAAGGGATAAATAAAGCTCTATTGAACTGAATTGAATTGTTTGTAATAAATACAATAAATATAAAATGTAATTTTTTTCAAGGCACCATGGGGCCGCTTGCCTAGGGTGCTTAATGTGCTAGCTCTGGCACTGCCTAGACTTCACATGAGCAAATACACTTAATGACAAATACCAGATGCTAAATGTAGACCTGATAAGTTACCAAAAAAAAAAAAAAAAACGAATAAGTTTTGCAGGAAGGGATTAGTATGGAACAAAACTTAAAGCTTGCATTGAATCCATGAACATTGGTACAAATGTTCAGAAAACACCAGAAATCAATTAAAATGTCCATTAATCTTTATCAAGGTTTAAATTATTACCACAATAATTGAACTGAATTGAATTGAATTGAATTAAAAGAACATTAAACTGCTGTTTTGTAACTGCTTTTCTCTTCCCATATATCCGTAACAATCTCTAGACATTTTTCATCTTTTTTCCTCACTTAAAGACATTTATATATAAATGTACTATATGTATATGAATTGCTATGACAGGCAACCATGCACCATCGTCCGAGTTACATTATTAGCAAATGTACCATAATCATAAGTAAACTTAACAAATTGCCATTTTTATTGCTACTGGTTCTAGTATTACAGTGTAGGCTACTGTAGTCCTGCGTGTGGTTTGTCCAAGTGGTGCTGCTTGACTGCTGTGGATAGGTACAATCAATGTCAAACACTGTACTGTCTCTTTAATTCGTTACTTTCAAATATATTAAAAAGTTGAAAACAAGAATGTCATACTGGGTTGTTGACTGAGTGTGGGGACCACTAGACCAACCGGCAGATTTTGCCCCCTCCACTGCTGACTCAATGACTACGGCCCTGCAAAAAACAGTAGTCAGATGTAATCAGTTACATTACTTTGATTACTGTAAGTAATTAAAATAGTTATAATACTTATTACTTTTTAACAGGGTAGCCTAACTGTTACATTTCAAAAGTGACCTTCCCAACACTGCCTGTTACTAAGTTTGAACTCTTGAGGTAGTAAAGACTGAAAGAACGTATAAATCGGTTGCTAGGAGACACCTGTGGACCGTCCAATCAAGAGCAACCACTTATGTAAACAGGAAGTCACTGTAGTGTCACAAGCTAGCGTAACATACGAAAAGACACAAACGATGTAGCTTTGTAAATGCCCGATATTACTTGGTTTTAATTGTCTGCAAACATGAAGAGGTACGATTTTTTTTTCAGAGTTAGTATTATACATACAGTTCACCATGAGTTTGGAGAGGAATTATCCCATTTATGCTAAGCTAACTGATGTTTATATCCATTAGCATATTAGCATTAAATGTGTAATTTTCGTGAAATATACGGCTTATTGAAAAACTAAAGATTCACATTGTTATGAAACAGCATTATCATTTTTTCAGGCCAGATATGTCAAGCGTATTTAATATCACCTTCTTAAGTTAACTCTTCACCCAAAACATTTTATATATTAGCAAGCTAAAGCTAACGTTAGCTTTGTCAGTTGGTCCAGTTAGCACAAGCGTTAACACTCAGTGGGTGTGAAATATTTTGCAACAACTAATCTCTGTTTGTCACATGTAGTAACATTTTATTTTTATATTTAGGATGTTATATCGGCACCGGATTATAACGACTGAAGTAAATGTACACAAATACACAAACTCTGGCGACACAATAGAGAGGAGGGGGTGCAACTACAGTTCAGCAACAAAGCAGTACTTGTAATGTAGCCTATAAGGGTGGGGACACATCATCCCCAATATTCAAGTATGCTCATATGTTGCATGTGTAATTTGTGTAGTCAGTGATAACTTTTATTTATTACATATTCGTATCCTGTATAGCTTTACCCGCTCATGATAGATAACATATCAGGACGTGAGTTTAGGAAATAAATTTAAATGTCAAAGTTGTTAATCAAATGTGAATGTTTCATATGCCTCAGATCAGTTTATTTGGTCACTGAGGCAGAAACACAGATGCCCTCATCATGACTGTATTTGCATGTAATTTGATGCAGGGAAAACACCAGACTATATTCACTGACACAACTATGCAAAACCATTGGGTGGACAACGCCCCCTTATGGTGGAAACACATTACTGTAAACCGCAGTGGATCACACAGAGTATCCCTCTCTTAATGCTGAGGACCAGACTACAACATTTTCAATCATCTTCTAAACTGACAGGGTATTTTCACTGTAATCATGTATCCATGGACAATAATGCAAGTAATGATACACAAAGTGGCCAATTTTTATGATTCAGACCAGATGTTGGGGATTGTAACTTTAGACCTATAAATACTGTCTGTAGTCCTCTATCATTTGTGTAAGTGGATTTCTGAGGGAACAGTGAGACGGTCTTATCCCCTCCTTCACCCCCCAGAGGAACCTGAAGGGACAGCGCTCCCTGCAGAGGCACCAGATGTGCGCTGTTATGGAAAGCCGGAGAGAGGGGCCTTTTGTGAGGCATCAGATAAGCCCTGTTCCCAAAGCCGGGCCGGATCGGGTATCATCAGCGGGTGTACGAGGGGGCGAAACCCAAGCCCCGCGCACTGGATCAGGTTTCTGTTTACACGAGCCATGGTCCCTGGATTCCTCCAACCAGAGCAGACTGAGGACGGCTGGAGACAGGGAGGAGAGGGGCTGTGAAACAGCCTTCACGTCCCTCCTGTCTGTCTACCTGTCTGTCTCTCTGCATGGGGTTTAGTGTCCAAGTGAAAGTTCTGCTGGAGAGAGATTTCAGGATGCAGCAGAGCCCTGTTTACCTACATATTTGGTAATGACATGACCAACTTTATGACTTAAATCCATCACAATAAGTAGTAGTAATAACCTGATGTTAGGTAAAATAGGGATGTTTAGAATAAAAACAAATTTAGCAGTAAATAGTGGTAAAATAATTATCAGAGTTTTCCAACTTCAACAACTCTGACATGACATTGATGTTTGTGTTGCTGAATGTAACTCTATCCTCTCCATCTTTTCATCACCAGCCTGGAAACATCATATTGTAATAAATCCTCTGGCCTCTCCCATCAAGAATAACCATGGGACAAATATTTACGCGCACAGACACAGGACACACACCTCCCTCATATGTGAACATAAATCCTGCCCTCAGGCGTGTGTGGTACTTTTCCTAGGGCAAGGGGTGGCTCAGGGGCCAAATGTGGACGTTTCAGGTGTTTTTTATGCCGCGTGCACACATACACACACACATCGTGGCTCACAAACAGACACACTGATCAAACAGATGCCATTTGAGAAAGCCCCATACATTCTGCCATGGTATCATTTAACTCACGGCGTTCTTTTCATCTCTTTATTTTAAGACAAGAGTATACAGACAGTGTTTGTACTGTGTCCCCCTCAGATAAAACACAGTCTTTGCATTCCTTATGAAATGTATCTGTTGAGATTTGGGAGGGGTGGGCGCCAGGTGTTGGGTTACATCAAATCACAGGGCCCTCCCTTCCCTATCCGAGAGGGCAGCGTCAAGGTAGACAGAAAGAGGGCATATTAGACCGGAAGCTAGGCGACTTTGTTTTCATAATAAAAGCAGAAAACGTATTAGCGTCCAAAGAAGGTCCCAGAGCCTTCAAATTGTATTCAGATGCAAATAATTATTTGTAAGATGTGCAGCACATGTTTCTTGTGTAACCTAGCATACAATATGAGCTTAATATTAAGCAATCTAGTACTAAATAAAAGAGATGGTGCTGTGATTGTTCTTCATACACCTTTGAGCAGAGCAAATGAGTCTCAACCAGTTGTGTTTATACTATTTATGCCTTTTCTTCTATGTTGTGATTGCATTTGCATTATTATGCATTTTTCATCATTGAAATAACATTAAAACAGATAAAGTGCCATAAATCTCAGACACCTTTGTGGCAACAGACAATGCTGTTTATATTCTACTGGACATTAATTGACAGGAAATATTGCTTGCATTTACTACGTTTTTGTCTCCAAAGTTTTGATACAAATTGACCATAGTATCTTCATTTAATTTTTAGTTTTTAACTTTATTTTTATAGACTTATATGTGTTATAGAATGAAATATAAAAAGAGAAGGGGTTAAGTTGTGGAGTTGTTTCATTCCAGTCCATTTCTGTACCTTTTATTTGTTTCCCCATTGGGTGGGTTGATTTGTGTCCTTATATTTAGGAAATCAGTCCACTTGTATGACCATACAATGAGCAATGACAGTGCAATTCCATTAAAAGTCCAAAGCATAGGGCCAAAACCGTTTGTTGTTATCTATTTTATTCACTAAAGGGGGGTTGTTTTCCTCCAAAAATCTACTAACTTTCACTCATATATGCAAACATATATACATATACACACATAGATATACTGATGCATATATATATATATATATATGTACACACACACGCCAATGTAAAAACATACACAACTACTTTACATATCTTTGCAGACACATCTGTACACACATATTATGTCATTACCTTCATTCTCACACTTATGTATGTATAAATATTTTTACTAACTACACGTCATTGAGTAGGAGCCGCTATATCAAAATGAGATGTCCACTTTCTCCATCCATCCATCCATCCATCCATCCATTTTCATCTGCTTATCCAGGGCGGGGTCGCGGGGGCAGCACTAAGTGCCACTAAAAGAGTTCTGTAGTGGAGTGGTAGATTATTGGGCCCACTTTGGTTTTCCCTTTTACGCACTGTTACGTTTAGCCGTAATTAACAATTTTCTTTGAAAGTCCCAACCGGAAACTGTGTCTTTGTTACCTGCAGATACTTGACAGTGTCGGAGAAGAGAGGGTGAGGATTGTTCAGCGGCGGAGCCTCCAGCCCGGAGCGCACGCATGTTCAGTGGACTCGAATGGTGCGAAGCCCCAGATGAGGGACTCAGACGTCCGGGAATGACAGCCGCTGTCACCGGGAGTGACAGCTTTCACTCTGAGCTACTCCGCTGAAAAACCCCTCCAGCTGACACCCAACACTGATCCGGATCGGATCCAGCCACACCAGGACTATGCCAGAGATGGAGAAAGGGAGACCACCGGAAAATAAACGCAGCAGGAAACCTGCGCACCCCGTGAAGAGGGAGATCAACCAGGAGATGAAGGTGAGAGTGAGTTTGTGTGTCACTGCTAGATTAGTTTTTATCAAGTGAGATGCGTTCATGGCCGAGAGATAACTTCTGTACGCGCACGTCTTCCTACTCAGCTCAGAGAGGCAGAGAGTCAACTGCGCACAGATCAATGCTGGGAATAATCACGCACGTAACTGTGTTTGTTTTCACTCAATACTCTCCTTATGTCTTTAAAGTAAGCAAACATACGTCATGAAGACACTTTGGTTGCCCGTTTAGAGAAATCACTGCCATCTTCAAAGTTTGCACCCCTCGGAGGACAATCAGGGAATCATAATAAACATATCTTATAAATATAAACTCCGAAATGTCACACACACTGACACACACAGGACGTTTTAATTATAGATGTTCGCAGCGGATAAGAGTAGGTTGGCCTTTGCCTGTACTCGGGACGCCATGTCAGCCCAGCTGTGGCCGGACGCGCACACCGTAATGTCCAGCGGAGATCCAGATGTGCGTCACTTCTTCCCCGCTCTCGCAGTGCGCACACTTGCTGTACCACAGAGGCTTGCCCTCATGCCTTCCCAAAGAGAGAGGGCATTTATATGCTTTAAATAGAATACCTCAGCCTCTCCATGGGAAAAACACTACAGCAATATCACACTTTTTGAATTACACACCAAATTAAAGTTCATTTCCAGAGATAGGACATGTGTTTTAGGAATGTCTCCTCTTGTTGCTTACTTTAAAGGACAGTTACAGTTAAATCACAGTAACAGACATGATTCCCTCCTCCCATTAAAAGCCTATTACTGCATGGAAACTAATCCATGGATTGTCTGCTTTGTTTGGGTTTGGACACTGGCTATTTGAGAGTGTTGACTGTGGTGGTAAAGGGATATCCGAAGCTCCTTCAAGCAGGAGCTCAGAAATCTAAAAAGACAAGCAAGTTTCTTTGGGAGGGGGGAGGTGGTGGAGGAGGGAGATTCTGGCCTTTTCGTGAGAGAGGAAATGTGCTCTTTTTGTGTAAGTGGTTTGGATTGTAGCGTTTGATATCCAGGGGAGGTGTAGTGTTACAACTTAACTAATTTTAATCAAAACATGTGAAACGCTATCCCCGCTTGATGTGAGCCTGCCTGGGCTGAATCTCAGGGTCGGCCCCGGTTTGTTGCCTTTGGCTGCAACTCTCTCTGTGGTTTGGGATATGGCTTGTCACTCTCACAAAGCAGATGTTTGTCTGAACTGCCAAAAAGAAACAAAAACAACATTGTGGGAAGTGGAGGGGTGGGTGAAAAAAAAATTGCCCGGCTTTCGTTAACAAGCAAACGGAAAGACTAAGTGACACTGAGCTGTATGGATATAGGAGAGGATACCTAGATAAGACGTAAAGTGAAATCATAGAGATGTGCAAAAGGAAGACAGTGAGAAAAAAAACGACAGACAGGAAGGCAGGAAAACTGATTTCGAGCTCAGCTGAGGTCCGGCCTTGTGTTGTCTCTGTAATACATCTGTTTCAACACCACATTCGGACCTACTCCCTCCACGTCAGACCCGAGCGCAGCACCAGACACCGGATACTTAACTTTAATCATCGTTAGGCATATTTAGCTGGATATGATACCACTGCTTGCACTCACCCACACACTCTCCCAGACGCACACACACAGCAGAAAGTGAGCAAGCAAGGGAGAGATCCATTTCTTTGAGGCCCTAGAGCAGAGCAGAGGTCGGAGTGAGGAAAGCAGGGGAAAGAATGTGCAGTCAGTACTACAGCACTACAACACCACCACAGCAGACTGGCTGTGCTGGAAAAGGGTGAAACCTGAGAGGCAGCGCTGTGTCGGGTGTCAGGGCTGGAAGGTGCTGGGGTGGAGGGGAGGATGGTGAAGATGGGAGGTGAGGGAGGGGGGCAGAGGGGAGAAATAGAGGCAAGGGGAGGGACAGGGAAAGTGGGGAAAAGAGAGAGTGGTGGACACTGGAGGGAGAAGAAGGGAGAGGAGTGGGGCATTTCCGAGAACCGTGGGACCTCGCTGTGGTGTAGGGTGTCCCGCTCTGATTTCTGCCCGTTCCGGATCAGGTTTCTCCTCCAATCCGGTCCTCCCAAAGCCACAGAGAGAGGTGGGTGGATAAAGAGAGAGACCTTTGTGTTTTTTTTTTTCATCTGGTCGTAATAAAAAAAAGAGAGGGACCACACATCCCATCTGCGGGGAACAGTTTTCTTTTCTCCCTCTTTTTTCCAATTAAAAGAGATAAACAAAGGATGATTCATAGATTTCACACTGGTGTTAGGTTTTAAACCTTTCCGTCTCAGATTTAGCAAGAGTAAACAACTCGAATACATCATGGAAAAAGCGTCATACTGTACTCCACTGTGCCCGTATTCATTTCCCCAACTGGGCTGGAGCTGAGAAAGAATCCCTTGCATTGATTCAGAGTAGGAAGGCCTGATTATGTTTAACATAGGATAAAAAGTTCCACTAACAACCCCTAAGATGTACGGTCACAATTTCCCATGTGCAGGCAGGCTATGGCTCAGTTACCGTATCCCTTTACATAGAGGGTTAATCAGTGATTTCTTTTCCTCTCTTTTTTTTTTTTTACTCATGCAGACGTTCGCAGAGAGCACCATGAACGAGCTGCTGGGATGGTATGGCTACGACAAGGTGGACCTCAGAGAGTCGGAGGCCAACGAGATCAGAAACTACAGAGAGAGGCGTCAGCATGTGTCTGTGCTAAAAGGTGAGGGCAGGTGTCGACAGTTCACTGTTAGGACGGAGTCTTCTTGGATTTACGCTAACAGGTTGGGCAGGTTTCAGTGCAGACATTGTGTCACTGTTCAAATTTGCCAGACACACTGTACCGCAGATGCAACTTCTCGAGTTTCTTTCATTCAGATATATCTATTGTTTCTCAGCACGACTGTACTGAAAATCAGTGTGGGGCTTTGTTACATTATTACAGTATCATGTGAGGCATACCGTGGATTTACACTATTGTGTTACCTGAAAAATCATTAGCATCATGTTGCATTTGTCTTTCAGAGAACTCATTGCCAAAACCTAAGAGCATGGACACCAAAGTCGGTCACTCCGTCCTCGCCATGAAGAGTGGAGAGAGAGAGTCCTCCAGTGTCCCCTCCTCTTCACCTTCATCTTCCTCAACAAGTTCATCCCTGACCACCCCAAAGGAGCACAAGAGTGCCCCTGTCATTGTCCCCCTCATAAAGCCATCAGCAGGTAGTGGAGCTGTGGGACTACACAATAAGGGATATGATGTTAGCTTGTAGCTGTACCCCAGATTCACACATGCACACATAACCCCTGACTTGTGTTATGGTTATATTTGAGAAGTCAGAGTGCAGGATCAGCAATGTGGATGGGCAAATATGAGTTTCAGCAGTTTCCTCAAGGGTCCTGAACAATCACGGAGGCCCTGAAGACAGTCAAAAGGATCATTTTTGTTTTATTTAGTGACCTTCTAGAGCAGTGGTTCCCAACTGGTGGGTCACGAGTCCACTCTGAATGGACCGCAAGTGACTCGCAAACGTGTCAACTTTGTAAAAAACACACTTTATTTTGTAGTACAGTGAATTTCCAGCATCAAGCTTTTATTTTGATGTACCATTTTCTGCTGTAATGGACAGCTACTTGACAGAGACAGCAAACTAGCTTGACATAAAGCGCAACGGCTACGCATGTTCTCAGACTGCTTAGTTGTGCACCTACGAATTTTTGTAACTAGGCGCTGCTATGTGTGTGGGGCTTTTCAAACGTGAGTGTCACAAATAATGATAAAAGCAAATAAACCTAATTAAGAGGTAAAATAATGAATTACTTTTCACCATCATTATGTCTCTGGATTTTAGAAAGATGGTCACTTCACTTAAATATACTCATATCTTTCTTATATACTCATATACCATCTACCTGCCAGGGGCTGCAGATGAAAATTAGCCTGTATAGCTAAATCTGGCACATTCATGTGAATTAGGTGATCATGTTAATTAACGCGCACTGTCCCTTTTTAAATAAAACAGATATAAAAAGAAACATAAATGCCCTAAAGCCAGAAAATCTTAAAAATATGTCGCCATCCGAATAAAACCAGTACAGGATATTCAGTGTATCAGCCTTGTTATTCCAAATATTTGCCTGCTTTCCTTGAAGGCACTCTGTAAAGGCAATGAAGTATGTCCATGAATATTTGATATGAGATCTGAGTTTACAGCTAATTACAATTCCTCCTCTGCACTGAAGCGTTGCTTGTTGCATGTATTGTCTGTGGTGTTTTTCAGGTAACACTGCGCTGAGCATAAACGCCTTTGTGTGTGCACGTAGTGCGCTCGCCATCTGTTGAGGCCCGGGCGTGTGCAGTGACATTTTCTATTGTTTTGACTGTGTAAGAAAAATCATACTTTAAATGTGCTGTACGCACAGTATAAAAAGGGCTACAGTTCTTACACTGTTCACTCCATGTTGATGTAAAATCGTCAAACGTACAATGAACGCCAACTCTTAAACCTCAGTTATTGTTTCATTTCAATGTGCCAGAGTACAGAGTCAAAACAGTTCAAACTGTGTCGGGATCCGAATACCCACGGACCACACAAAGCAGTGTTGCAGATAATAAGAAATAACAGTGGTGTGGCGGCCTCCCTGAAATTAGACTGCCCCGAGACCTCTTTAATTAATTCATAGTGGGGTATATCCCACAGGAGGTTTGGAGCCCCTCCAGCTCTGGGCCACGATCCTGTGATTCTCCAACACGCTGACATTATTCAAACATATACTTGATCAGATAATCGGTCGAGGAAGAGCACAGCTGACTCATGTCTCCTGAATTCTGGTGACATTAAAGAACTTTGCTTTACCTGATCAAAAATACTGAGTGAAAATACTTTTATTTTGTCTATTATCAACACAGGTCTCACTCTTAAACAGTCGTCGTCTTCTAAATCCAACAGCCACACACACCTCTTCAGAGCTGGGCTGTTTTAGCAAAGCTGGGTAGTCAAAGTTTTGCAAATTGCATGCATTAACTGACCTCAAACTTTTTCTGCTTTTCCCCGATAGTGGAAGACGTACAGAATGTGCAGATAGTGTGTGTTTGGTGCCAGAAGGAAGGTGTAAAACGCTACTCTCTATGTATGGGATCAGAGCTCAAGAGCTTCTGCAGTGAGAAGTGTTTTGCCGCCTGCAGACGGGCCTACTTCAAACGCAACAAGGTAAGTGGTGAATGAAAAAATGTTTTCAATACGTAGCACCATCACTGGAAATCCTGATACCTCACATGTATGAGTACTTTACATGGACAGAGTTTGTTCCACTCTTCATAAACAGGAGACCCAGGCATCAAGTGGCTTCTGGCAGGTAAACAGACCCTGAGAAACAGATCCCCCTGATCTTGTGAGGTCATAACTGATGGATTAATTTACAGGAATTTGAAAAGCAGGGATCTCTGAGAACACACTTTCTAGTTAATATGGAAGACCCAGTTTAGGAATGGTGGCAGGGAGGTCAAAGTTTGTAGAGGACACTTAGTATCAGTTTCGCGTTAATGGAGGAGGGGCCGGCCGTTAAGTGGCTTTGGTCTGGAGGACAGGAAAGCTGCAACTATGAAGAGCCGCTCTGATGCACATTGTCGTGATTTTTCACCTTCCATTACGACATGGATATGCTCTCTTTAGAGGTGCGGTGTGACAAGCAGCTGTATCGCCTTTCACCCTCGCTGTTGTTTATACTGTGGTTGGTTTATTCACATGACAAGAGAGACAAAAAGGAGGGCTGGACGGACCCTGCGCGCAACAAGGCCTCTAGTTTTTCGGAGGCGGGGAGGAAAGCATTGCCGTTGGCTTGTTGCTGCTTGTCTGAGAGGAAGGCCAGAAGGCCTGGGGCGAGGTGTCCACTTTCAGTGCATACCTTACCTTCAGCTGCCTCATGTTTCGTAACTCAACACGACTCAATGGGTTACAGAGATGGGGGAGCACTCAGATCCACAGCAGATCAGCTTACATGAATCAAGAGGAATTTCCTATATTAATACTGGCAAGGCCATTAATAATATGACAATACATCACCTGCATTATCTCCCCGCTCGGTTGTAGAGTCGTATCTGTTTCACAACACAGTGATTTCCCTCTGTTGTACTGACCTTTACGGTTTGGCGCCATCACACATGAAGTTCAAACTGTTTCTAACCTTGATGACAAGGCGATTCATCCGAAAGCTATTTTCTGCACTTGTTATTTAAGAAGCTCAAGTTTGGCTTAATGACCACAGAATGATTCCATCAACTGCAGCTACATCATTATTTATTGGAGAATGAATCCACCAACTTAGGTCTGACAAACTGCCTCACAGTGGTTCATGTCATGTGTCACACTGCGGTTTTCCCCTGTCAGGCCAGAGATGAAGACCTCCACGGTGAGAGATCCCCTCAACATCCCCACACAGAGGACTCGCCCAGACTGGTGCTGAAGATAAACAGCAATGTCAGAGTAAGAGGACACTATCAATGTATCTTTTGTTTTCCAATCTGAGGTATTATTATGAATACGTTATAACATTACAGGAGTAAATAGCTTTATACACATGTAGCTTATGTTCTTCTTACCTTAAGGTCACAGTTAGTAACTCTTTTAAGAAATAACTTTTGTCATATTTGCTAAAACTGTCACTATTTTGTCATACTTCTCTCTACTCTTGTAGCGCTTTTAATGGCCTTGCCACGCGTGAACGAAAACAATTGATCAGAACCAAGGAGTCTGTAACGTAGCTGTCAATCAGATCAATCACTCTGTGAACTGCAATCAGACTGTCAAAGTGGGCAGCGCTGATCAAATATGAATCAAGATTCTGTAACTGCATTGCTTCCCTCTCATCTCAAGTGTTATCAGAAACATATTTCAGTGTACTGTTTAGCTGTAAAATGAGAAAGTTAGTCCGTTCGTTGTCACAAACAAACAAACTTTCTCATTTACAGCTAAACAGTACACTAAAATATGTTTCTAAAAACATCTTAGGTGAGAATTAGGCAATTCAGTAACAAAATATTATTTCATATTTGATCAGAGCTGCCTTGTTTGACAGCATACATAGTGATTGACATGATTGACAGCTACGTTAGAGACTCCTCTGCCCTGATTGGTTGTTTTTGGTGCCCCGTGGTCCGGTCTAGTGAAGCAGTAGGAAGAGGAAGGACATGATTTTTTTGTCTCATGCACTTTTTTCAGAGTATTGCGACAATTTCTGCAAATATGACAAGGAGTTATGTTCATAAAAGTTAGTTACTGTAGCTTTAACATGTTGGAATAACATCAGCTTATCTCCAAACCAGGGCTGTCAAGTGATTAAAAAAACTAATCTCATTAATTACATGCAATTTTTGTTGTTTTGTTGTTTAAAAATTCAATTTAAATTAATTTGGCAGATGTGTCCTTGTAAAGCTGACGAAATTTGGACATAAGTGTCCCTATGTCCTCTACCACTGAAACTGGTCTGCAATCCAGTGTGATCCATTTTGCAAGGGAGTTAGTCGGTCACAGGTAGACTTAGTCAGTTTGAACGCCTGGTTAAGTGTGGCTTGACGAGGCTAGCTGCTAGTGTTAGCATCAGAGGCTGTGCTAACTAAATCCTTTGAGCTGGGGTGATATTTCAGGCTCAAAGTACTCTGATAGTACAAAAAGTCCTTACTGCAGAGGACAGTGCTCCTATTAACAGTTCCATCTGGGTGTTTTTTAAATGTAAATGTTCCATTCATGGGGCCAAGCAGCATCATCTCGTCTGCCTCCATCATGTGATAAAGCCACTGTGGCCTTCAACAACTCACCGGTCAAAGGGCACCAAGGAATGTGATTAATCAGCGTCAATTTTTTTAACATGTTATTTTTTTCTGTGATTAATTAATCAAAATTAATGCGTTATTTTGACAGCCCTACTCCTAATATTGTGTACTTGTACATTTTCAGCTAGACTCTATCAGGTCAGTGACCCTCCACAGTCTCTCTCCCCTGTACCACAGGTATGTGATTGGTGCAAGCATGTCCGTCACACTAAAGAATACCTGGACTTCGGATCTGGCGAGGAGCGACTCCAGTTCTGCAGCACCAAGTGTCTCAATCAGTATAAGATGGATGTTTTCTACAGAGAAGCCCGCGCAGCTCTCACCAGCTCCAGTCCGAGCAGAGCCAGCCAGGAGGGGAGGGCGGACGCCATCGTGGCCGGGCAAAAGCTGCTCACTCCTGAGTCTTGGAGCAGCAGCGCAGCAGAGGCTCGTCATAGAAACCTTTCCCCTAAAGGGCCTACGCCAATCCATGGATCAGCAGAATCCACCTCTGTGTCGTCCCCCTCAGAGGCATCCTCATCAAATTCCAAGATCCCTGTCTCTGGGCTGAGGACCCTGGAGAGACCCATCCAGCCTCCTCCCCCTGCTGTGGAGGTGTCACCCCATCCTGCTCCCATTCACCCACCACCTCCTCATCCTCGTCCCACTCTGGAACATCAGCCTGTACCTCAAATCCATATGCCCTTCATCAGACCTCCTCTTCATGCTCAGGGCCTGAAAAGCCCCCTTGCCAACCCTCCCAGACACCCAGGCCCCCCTTCAAGTCCTATCCACAGACCTCCCCACTCTCCTCACCTGCAGCCCCCGACCTCTTCCATGAATCCCCCTGGACTGATGCATCCCTTCCCAGGTGCCTACTTCCCTGGCTTGCACTCCCCTCCTCTGAACATGATGCCAAGAGGTCCCGTCCCAATGCCTCCAATAATGAACTATGGTATTCCTTCCTTTAGCCCTCTTCTGCCCCATCCCACTGTCCTGGTGCCTTATCCCATCATCGTTCCCCTACCTGTCCCCATACCCATTCCTATCCCTATTCCAGTTCCCTCTAAGTCAACCCTAGAAACTCCAAGTCACAGTGGTGTTATCCAGCCTGTGCCAGAGGGGGTAGACAGGGGTAGATCCAGGGTTACCAGGCCGCCATCTCCGGGGATTCTTGAAGGGGACAGCAGATTGGTATCCAACAAATTGGGTGGAACCTTGACTCAAGGTCTCCCCTCACTAAGTGAGCCCAACACAGATTGGGTTAAATCAGAGAGGCCATTCCCATCCCCGACATCCACACCCCACAGTGGAGCATCCTCCCCCAGAGCACAGTACAATGAATCGCCATGCTCAGCCTCAGGGTCAGAGGGGCTGACAGACTATAAGCAGCAGCAGCAGTCAGAGCGACAAGTCATCCAACGGGTTCTTCAAAGGACCCAAGTGAAGCCCAGTGCCAACGGAGTGGTGGACCTATCAGGGCTGGGAGAGTCAGGAACTGGGCAGGGTACCAGATCAGGACTCCATGACATCATCAGACCCACCCCTCCTCTACAACAGTCCCCATCACATGACACTGTCTACCACCACCAGGACTCCCACACTGCACCTTCACACACTCCGCCCAGCCCCGCAGGCAGCAGCCCTCCGTACGATGCCACATCCTCTGCCCTGAAATCTCAGGACCACAGTCCAAACGGGACGTCCTCCTCATCCACACCCGTCAGCCCAGACTCCTCCCTGCTCCAGAGAGTACCAGCACCGCCTCCTGATCCTGCACTCAGTGAGCTGGAGGCTATCAAAGAGAACAAGTGCTCTGTTGTTGGCCCAGTGCGGGTTGAGGGCCCAGTCAGTCAGTCAGAAGAGCCCTTGGCAGTAGTCGGGGATGTAGGAGAGGACCCCCATGTTCCTGATGAGGACCATGCCTATGCCCTGCCCACAGCGCCAAAGACAGGTGGGACCACCATCCCGCTGCTCTTGCCCAAACTCAGGGACAAGGGCAGCCTGCGGAGCCCTGCTAATATGCCCAGCGCTGTAGATATGGAGCCAGCTCTGAAGAGGCGATGCCTACGAATCCGTGATCAGAATAAGTAGAGGATGGAGGTGAGAGATTCTGTTACAAGGCAAAGTATAGATAGCATTGCTTTCACTAGCTGTTTCATCTGATATGACTGAGTTGGAAGAAAGGAGAGAACTACTGTAGCTCGTTATCTTATACATCCACAGACGACATGCCACAAGCAGCACATGGGTGGGAGAGCATTTCAGAGATTGTCAGGTACATCTGAGAGTGTACCAAGTTGACTCTAACTGTATTTGCACAAGCTTTCTAAATCACACTGCGCAGCTCTGTGTGGCAAACCCCCACCCACGTGGTGCTCTGTCTTGGTTAAATTAAAAAGCAGCAATTATTTTTAAGCGCCATTTGACTAAGGATTGGAAAATGTGCGCGCACACACTCACACTCACGCAGGGCGAGCTTAATCACAGGTCTCACAGTATGCGCATGGTCACTAAACAGCATGGCGCCAAAGAGAGAGAATCCCAGTAACCTGGCACTCCTCTGGGCTCTAAGGTTACAACAGGGGAAGGAGGTGGAGGGCACAGGCAGTGAGAGTCACTTTGAAAGGCGATCACTTCACCACAACCTGACAGTCACAATGCTTTGTTTGCATGGCAGCCTGTTCTGTAGATTCAATTTTGCCAAGATGTGTGAAAACATGTGTTTGCGAGGGAAGGAGAGGATTTCTTCATATCTACCAATTAGCTGAAATCCAGAGTAGTTTGCAAAGTATGAGAAGGTAGTAGGTGAAGGACAGGTGGCTGCTGCTAAATCAAAACCGTGACCTTGAGGTTATAAGATGGATCGTCCAACGTGACACCCAGACAGAGAGACAGATCGAGCAAGGTTGATCAAGTGTGACCCCAAAGTCAAACCCTTGCTTCTCGCAGTCTGAACGCTGAGGCGGCGCAGACATGTCTCTGAGGTCACTGTAGAGACAGAGGTGATTGTCAGGCAGACTACAAGGCGCTGTGAATATGAGAGCCAGCCTTCAGCTGTGATAGAGCTCTGGGGCTTCGCTAGAAAACACAGGGGCAGAACCAGAGCGGTTCGATTACGCGTGTCACAATGACACCCTGTTCTGGCTTCGGCTCGTCTCCCACATATGACTTTAGCACTCTCCTCTCCCCTTTCAGTCTTTTTCCTTCTCTTCACTCACCACCGCTGTCCTGTGCCAACCAGATGTTGTTGTAAGAGTGCAAGCAGAAAATCCTCCTCACTTCTGACCAATCAAAGGGCCTCTTGATTTCACTTGCCTGATTGGTAGTCCAAATGGCTGTAACACCACCCGCCGTCCTCACCCGCTGGTATCTTGCCATGGCAATATCACGTTACGGTTTTACTGTATGTGCTGAGATTAATCTGCTGATATTACAGAGACGGTTTAGATTTCAACTGACCTGCTTTTCTCTCCAAACGCCCATCTGTCAGCGTAATAATTCTGTTTAAAAATAATGGCTGTCGATAGAGAGAGCACAACACGAACCTTTATCTTACACCCCCAGATGTTTTGCGTCTAAGTTACAAGATTCCCTTTCACTAAATGAGTTCCCACTTTACTCTTTGTCATTTGTTGTGGTTTCATGCGTCCCCTTAGTAACCAATACATATGAAATCACAGCGTGCTGCTTGTGTCGTGCAGATGGATTTATGGCCCTGCCGTTGTGTGTAATGGGAGCTGGCTGCCGTATGCGAATGACTTTAGCTCGCCACCTCTGTGCTCTGAGCCCAACACTGCTGTCCTGTTCTATTGTCTCCACTGCTAAGAGTCTTTTTTTTTTAATTTAAAAAAATCTCCCACTCTGACAGAATCAGCAGCCAAGTGAAGGATTTCACCTCAGGAAACAGCCCTTTTTTTCGTCTCAGTTTTCCCTTGCCTTTATTTGGGATATTTTATAGCCCCGTGTAATCCGATCCCACCACATGGGTATTCGCTGAGCGTTTGAAACTAAAACGCAATGGGACAGAGGGAGTACAGAACCCTGGTTTGGCCCTTACATGAGAGTGTGTGTGTGCGTCTGTTTACGTTTAATATGTGTGTGTTTGAATGGGAGTCTGTGTTAGTGTGTGAGAGAGAAAGAGGCCAGATGTTCTTGGTTTTGATTGTGCCCTGTGCGACAGTTATCTGAGTGTTGACACGACTAAAAGCCTCATTCTCAGGGTTGGTGTAGAATAGGTGGATTAAGGAATGAGTGTCCAGAGCAGGAGGGGTTGATATAAGATATCCTAGAAATGGAAATTACACAGAATCAGCCCAGAATCTATATCATCTCACCGCTCTGTCTCCCTCTACTTCTCTCCTTCTCTCCCTCTCTCCCCACCTAATGAACAGACTCCCTGTTTAACACTGTATGGCGGTGCCAGATTCAGTGCCACGCCCTCTTGTGGACAACGCCAGTGCTAACACCCTCCAGCCTGTCCCTCAGCCTGTCAGCCCACCAAAGTGCTGCTCTGCCTGTAGACCAGCAGGGTGCCAACCCAGGAAGCAGTCCAGATGGCCATATTATCACAAGTCAACGTGGGGGGAAGAACACAGCAGTCACACATTTTGTCTTGGACCAAAGAGAATCGCCGGCTCGTGTTTTTTCTGTTGTGTTCAGCGAGCGCTTGATATGGAGCATCTCAGATCTTCTCCCTGTCTGCCCTAAAGTGTGTCTATGCGTGTGTGTGTATGTGTAAATGCCCAGATGCGCCTCCTCCGCCTTCTCCTCCTCCTCCTCTCATTGCTCCACACAGCAGACAGGGCTCTGATCAGCCTTGTGTGGTCTTCTCAGATGGAGCCTGAACATGATCTCTTTCCAGGGGAAACGGTTTGTTTTCCCTGCCCGGCTCGCACAAAGAGCCACATTGTTCCTCTCCCCATATCCCACGCCGACTCCCCACTCCAGGTTTTGGGTTACCTGGCCGACGGGGGCTCAGACTTCAGGAGCTTTTTTATTTTTTTGACCGACAGCCAGGAATATAGTATACCCTTCTCCCCCTCCGCCCTCGCCGCCCAATCTAAATACGGTACACGGTAACACACCAGTGCTGAGAATTGATTCCTCGCAACCTGTGATTCTCAAATCTGCACACTTCCTTTAATGGAGGAGAGAAATTCTGCTGAGATTAAGACTTTATCATCAGGCGGTTTAGACACTGAGCGGAGAGAGCCTGGCTGGGCTGTTGAGACAGACGACGACTGAGTGACAAAACCCAATCTATGAGAGGAATGGATGCTCCCTCTGCCTCCTCTTAAAGTCAAACTACGCAGAACATGAGTGGACACCTACTGATACACAGTAGCAGAGACGGTCTGTGAAGACTTGAGTCATCCTGATGATGCTGGTCCCTCAGTTTTCACCTGATCTGCCAAAAGCTTTGACGGCAAATCAGAATTTGAATCACTTCTAGCACCAAGTGCTGTATGCTCCAAAACCCTGAACACCCACAGCACCTGACAGTTCCTGATTAAGATTTTTTTAACGTCACTGGCTTTGATTATTAAAAAAAAAAAAAAAAAATCAGGCTTATAATGTTACCAAATGTGGTATTATACTTTAGCATCATGCAGCAATCAGTATTACAGTTCCCACTGTTGGGGATACCTGATGAGATCTGATCCAGACAGATCACTCAGAGGGTTTTGTCAACTCTTGTCCCATTGTACGACTTCAGTTTCTCTTGTTGAACTCTACACAGACACTATTTGATGTTATATTAACTTATGGATGATGCATCTGTAGATTTTCACCAAAAAAAGTTTGATTTTTCTTTGATGATTGTGTTCTGTGAGTGCCGAAGCTCTTAAACGCCCCCCCCTTGTCGTCATGTTTGTATACCATATCCCCACTAGAGTGCAGTGTTTGCCTGTGTAACTTTGCACCTGCCCCTAGCTGACAAGAAAGCACCAGAAGGCCCATAGGCAGCCTGCTGAAACCCATATGAGTACACAGAACATAACACTGCGCTTGGTGCCAGCAGACTGATATCCGATGCCAAGTAGAGCGCTTTTCCTTCACATCCTGCTGCCATTATTTTCTCTTTACATGCTACCATTACAGCAGTGTCAAGAAGACCCAGGGTGCCCTTCAGAGCCTCTTCTTAATGAAGAGTTCACCAGCCCCACCCCTACCCCCACCGGGACGAGCAGTCATCATGGCCTACTCCTAGAATAACTCCAAATATGACCCTGCCATCATTCCAAAATGACATGCCTATCAGTTTGTGTGTGTGTGTGTGTGTGTGTGTGTGTGTGTGTGTGTGTGTGTGTGTGTGTGTGTGTGTGTGTGTGCCCTACAGCAGCGACGCATTTCTCCCCACTCATTCCAGCCCTACATCTTCACCACCACAGTTCATGCCATCCTGTTAGCGTCATCCTCGGCTGGCCAGGGGGGACTTTGTCAGTGATGACATCACTCCGTGCAAATAGCCGTGGTGTCAATAAGTGGTCCTCTACTCTGACGCCAGAGGCCAAAAAAAAAAAAAAAAAAAGACTATTAAAGACTGCCATTGTTGGTTTGATTGCACATTTTAATCATTGCCATTTCTGACCTGATACAGTATGTGTGTTAATACAATGTTTGGACAACAACAACAAAAAAAAAAGTACTTTTGTGTCAGAAATGTTGTTGCTGTTGTCGCCTGGAATCCATTGGTACTTTCTGACATCCCTTGTCAAACATTTAGCCCACTGTCTGAATAGATTATTCACAGATTGTTTGTATTTGAATATAGATTCAGTAACCGAGAGCTTTGGTGGAGACCTCTTTGTAAAGTTAAATAAAAGTTATTCTAAGAGCAAGAAATGTGGTCTGATTTCACACTTTGTCATCATTTTTATATACTTATTTTTATTTTAAAACAACAACTGATACAGTGTTGAGCTGTAATCTTGTGAATCTTGATGTTATTCCCACACAAATGACAATTATCCAGATTTTGAGCTGTAGATAAGGACTGCTAACGCACCACGGGCCCCTGTAAATATCTATTTTTAGTGCCAGCGTGTCTGCAAGGCAGCGCATCAGCATTCCTAAAATACTGAAAGTTGGTCGAGGCCCTGAGCTGTGACGGTAAAACAGATGAATGAGATAAGAGAGCAGGAATTCCGGCTAGTTGAGGGCACGAGGGGAGCTGTGATTGGTGACTGTGGTATCCCGGCCTGCGGCAACATTCCTGATAGAGACCCAAATCTGCGGGACAGGAGTCCTCACAGCATTTCTTAGTCCACAGGAACACAGGGAACAGATCTAGGATTGATATTTGTGAAGTCAGCTACACTTAGGCATCAAGAACCCGGATGCGAGATCTGCCTTCAAAATAAAAGCATCGATCAATCTTATCCATGAGATTATAACATGGCAGCATTGAGGGGTTTATGTTATTAGGATATTTTATTCTCTTCTTTTATGTCAAATCATATTAACAAAATGAGTCCAATTTCAAAAAAGTCAGATAAACAACTTTATTCATATTTCACATTTCATACAAATGTGTGCAGATGGTCTTCGGGGTTCTTTACAACTGATAATTTTTTGCATTTGCATTTGCAATATTAAGAATTTATATAGCTAACAAAAAAATGATACTTGGCATATATTGATAAAATATTGTCACGCAAATATCACGATACACAATATCGTGATACTAAACTGTGTAAACCTTTTCCCCACCCCTCATGTATAGCTATAAAAATGCATTGTATGTAAACATGTTTACAATATATTTCTTACTTTTTACATTAACCTATTTTTTTTTTTACTGCTTTTATTAAATAAAATTGTTTCTCCCCTTTAATTTAAAGTTCTTTTATAGTAAACATTATATGCTAGAATTTTACTTGACGTCACTGTAGCGATACAATATTGCCACGCCAAATATCGAGATACAAAATATCCCGATACTATGCTGTATCAATGTCTTCCCCATCCTTATGTATAGCTATATAAATGTAGTATATGTAAATATGTTTAAAATATTTTTCTTCAATAAATAATAAATGATGTTCTTTCTTAAATTTACATTTATTTTATTTATTTACAAAATGTACACATTTCAAAATGTGTATGTCTTCATTATGTATAATTATTTTTATATTATATAAATGTTTTTATTTATATAAAACATTTATCTTTTTTTACTTCTTTTATTATATAAAACTGTTTGTATGAATACCTATTTATATATGATACTAAATTATACTATACTATAATACTATACATATATTATATCAACTATTTACATTATTTATCATATTTATATATATTTATAAATGTGTTATATTATAATAACGTGTATGTATAATTTAAAAATATGTATTTATTTATTATATATTACATATTTATATATTTATATGACTAGAGCATATCTTTGAGGGCTAATGGTTCTCTGAGACTTTTAATTTGACAGTTGTAACCGGAAGTGGCGCGGTGTAACTTGACAGTGGTGAGTCCTACAGGTTGGGCACGTTGTGGTCGGATCAGATTTTGTTGTATCTACCTGGAAGCAGACGGAGCTCACCTGAAGGTGAAACGCTTTCCTTCCCGGCTCTCGTCAGTCCGCTCGCTTTCCTCTCCGCTGTGAGACTTTAATGAACCGGGAGCGAGGCAGCGCACTTTGGCAGCGGATAAATTATTAACCTGACAACTCCGGCAGCAGTTCACAGGAGAGCTGACATGAGGAGCTGAGCCAAGCGGCAGCGGAGTGCTCCTCCTGCCCGCCCGCCTGTCTCTTGTCTCTGTCCCGGAAAGACAAAGACAGGCCCACAGGTGTCTTTATATTGTCCTCTGACCTGGATACACCGCGCTGTGATCATGCTGGGAGCGGAGAGCAGGCTGGAGACCCGGCTCAAGAAGCTGGAGTCCCTCATGAGGAGCCCACAGTCGGCTCTAAACTTGGGAACTCTGCTGGTGAGTTTGCATTTGCCCTCTGGCTCTGGCACAGGTAGGTGTCACAGCTCAGACTCAGAGGTAATAAATTACACATCTAGCTGTGTGCTGTCGGTTGTAATTCTGTCAAGATCACACATCACCTGAAGAGACATGTGTGATATCTCAGAGGGGAGCTGCAGGAAATAAATCAAACACCAGTCACACAGTATAAAGGAAAAATATACAGAGCTGTTGCTGCTATTGTGTAAGTGAGTGATCGGACAATCGCCTTCATGGGACAATGTCAGTTTGTGTTTGTTTTTTAATCAGGGATGCAGCAGGGAAACCGCACCTAACTCTGTGCTGCCACCTTTTCCTGTGTTCAACACACTTTAATCCTCATTTTTCAACTTATTATCAGGGCTGGGATCATGTGGAGACAATCAAATGTCACAACAGTTTTGAACAAAAACCACAATCTCTATATTACAACAGTAGATAATTGATAATTAGTGCTTTCACAAAATATTTACACAAGGGGATTTTCCATCATCATCAGTGACAGGGATATGATGACTAAGGGTGTAAAGGTAAATAACAAAACAGCTAGGACAGCCTGATAAGTTCAGAAAATGACATCACTTTACTGTAACGCAGCCTTTCAAACCAGGAAAAGACAACACAAAATTAAAAAATCTAAGATGATGTCTAGTCTCATATCATGTCTGTCAACTAATTTTCTTGGTGTTTAAAATGGAAATTTAAATTTAGACTAGTCAGCTAGTCTATAAAGTGAGAAAAAACTCAGAAAACAATCAACATTGAGCACAGTTTAATCCATGTGGTTTAACACTGAAAAAATATTGCAGATATAATATAATTCAAATCTTATTTTTCAATAATCAAAAATGTGTTGCTCCGTATATTATGAATATTACACATTATCCCACAAAACATGACACTCACTAAATTCAAGTCAACAAATTCAAGGAAGTTTTTGGGAAATCGTTTAGGAAAATAAATCTTTGGGTGAACGCAGTCACATAAAGTTATGGATAGATTATTGAATGGGTCTACCGGGCATAGGCCCAGGGGCCCAGTGTGTCAGGAGGCCAGGAGGAAAATGGAAATTAACCCATAGCAGCCAGGAAGAGACTCACAGAGTGACACAAAACGACCTAAATTACCTCAGAGACCCAGATGACCACAAAAAGATACAAGACAACCACAAGGAGACACAAAATGACTACAAAGAGACACAAAACTACATAAAAAGGGACAAGACAACCACAGGGAGACACAGCATTACCTTAAAGAGACCAAAATGACAACAAGGAGAGACAAAATGACAAATAAGACACAAGACAATTACAGGGAGACACAAATTTACCTCAGAGAGACCCAGATGACTACAAAAAGACACAAGACAAACACAAGAAGGCACAAAATAACTACAAAGAGACACAAAATGACAACAAGGAGACACAAAATTATCTCAGAGACACAAAACGACAAAAAAAAGACAAAAGACAACCAAACGGAGACAAAAAATGACTACAAGGAGACACAAAATGACAAAAAAGAGACACAAAATGACAACAAGGAGACACAAAATTATCTCACACAAAACAACAAAAAAAGACAAAAGACAACCATACGGAGACAAAAAAATGACTACAAAGAGACACAAAATGACTACAAGGAGACACAAAGTGACAAAAAAGACACAAGACAATCACAAGGAGACATAAAAAGAATACAAAGAGACATAAAGTGACTACAAAGACACACAAAATGACAAATAAGACACAAGACAATTACAGGGAGACACAAATTTACCTCAGAGAGACCCAGATGACGACAAAAAGACACAAGACAAACACAAGAAGGCACAAAATAACTACAAAGAGACACAAAATGACAACAAGGAGACACAAAATTATCTCAGAGACACAAAACGACAAAAAAAGACAAAAGACAACCAAACGGAGACAAAAAATGACTACAAGGAGATACAAAATGACAAAAAAGACACAAGACAATCACAAGGAGACATAAAAAGACTACAAAGAGACATAAAGTGACTACAAAGACACACAAAATGACAAATAAGACAGAAGACAATTACAGGGAGACACACATTTACCTCAGAGAGACCCAGCTGACTATAAAAAGACACAAGACAAACACAAGGAGACACAAAATAACTACAAAGAGACACAAAATGACAACAAGGAGACACAAAATTATCTCACACAAAACAACAAAAAAAGACAAAAGACAACCATACGGAGACAAAAAATGACTACAAGGAGACACAAAATGACAAAAAAGAGACACAAAATGACAACAAGGAGACACAAAATTATCTCACACAAAACAACAAAAAAAGACAAAAGACAACCATACGGAGACAAAAAAATGACTACAAAGAGACACAAAATGACTACAAAGAGACACAAAATGACTACAAGGAGACACAAAGTGACAAAAAAGACACAAGACAATCACAAGGAGACATAAAAAGACTACAAAGAGACATAAAGTGACTACAAAGACACACAAAATGACAAATAAGACACAAGACAATTACAGGGAGACACAAATTTACCTCAGAGAGACCCAGATGACGACAAAAAGACACAAGACAAACACAAGAAGGCACAAAATAACTACAAAGAGACACAAAATGACAACAAGGAGACACAAAATTATCTCAGAGACACAAAATGACAAAAAAAAAGACAAAAGACAACCAAACAGAGACAAAAAATGACTACAAGGAGACACAAATTGACAAAAAAGACACAAGACAATCACAAGGAGACATAAAAAGACTACAAAGAGACATAAAGTGACTACAAAGACACACAAAATGACAAATAAGACAGAAGACAATGACAGGGAGACACACATTTACCTCAGAGAGACCCAGCTGACTATAAAAAGACACAAGACAAACACAAGGAGACACAAAATAACTACAAAGAGACACAAAATGACAACAAGGAGACACAAAATTATCTCACACAAAACAACAAAAAAAGACAAAAGACAACCATACGGAGACAAAAAAATGACTACAAAGAGACACAAAATGACTACAAGGAGACACAAAGTGACAAAAAAGACACAAGACTATCACAAGGAGACATAAAAAGACTACGAAGAGACAAAATGACAAATAAGACACAAGACAATTACAGGGAGACACAAATTTACCTCAGAGAGACCCAGATGACTACAAAAAGACACAAGACAAACACAAGGAGACACAAAATAACTACAAAGACACAAAATGACAACAAGGAGACACAAAATTATCTCAGAGACACAAAATGACAAAAAAAAGACAAAAGACAACCAAACAGAGACAAAAAATGACTACAAGGAGACATAAAAAGACTACAAAGAGACATAAAGTGACTACAAAGACACACAAAATGACAAATAAGACAGAAGACAATTACAGGGAGACACAGATTTACCTCAGAGAGACCCAGATGACTATAAAAAGACACAAGGAGACACAAAATAACTACAAAGAGACACAAAATGACAACAAGGAGACACAAAATTACCTCAGAGACACAAAACAACAAAAAAGACAAAAGACAACCACAAGGAGACAAAAATGACAAAGAGACACAGATGACTACAAAGAGACACAAGACAATCACAAGGAGACATAAAAAGACTACAAAGAGACAGAAAATGACAAAAAGACACAAGACAACCACAAGGAGACAAAAATGACTTCCAAGAGGCCCAAATGACTACAAAAAGACATAAAACAACAACAAGGAGACAAAAAATGACCATAAAGAGACATGAAAAGACAAAAAAGACCCAAGACAACTACAGACAAAAAAATCAGATATGGTAGGTTTTCAAAGGGGGCATTAAACTGAACCTTGCTGTTCAAGGCTAAAGACAAAAGAACCAATTAGTGCCCTCCCTAAAATCTAAGTAGATCATCCATTTATCTTTTCTTGCCACTTCATCACTGTCTGTTTGTAATAAGTCTCTTGGTGTGTCCTCTAATTGACGTGCCCTCTGTCTGACCTGTCCTAAGAATGTACTCGACCAACTCTGATAAAACAACTGCTGCCACTGCTCTAAGCCTCCCTGCCCCAACTCTCTCTGACAACAAATACTCGTTCGGAGCTGATAGGGAGTCGCCTTTGTTCTGGACTTCTGTCTTGACAGGATCTCCCACCAGGCCTAGGGCCTCAAACTCTGCTTACTTTGTAGGTTTGCACAATGCTCACAACGGTTTCCTCAGCACTGTGCTTGTGTAAAAATACATTTTGAAGTATGGAAATGCCTTTTAGACAATCCAGAGATACTGGGGGAAATGTCAAGACCGGACTAACGTGTTTGTCTACATGGTGACACATTTGCTTGGCAAATGAAGTCATCCGAGGGGGAAATGTAGAGAAAATTCCTTTACTTTTTAAGTTATTCATTTCCTTCATGTGCAGCACCGGTTGGGGTTGTCAGTCAGGTTGTCCTGGTGACAAACCCTGCTAATCATTAGAGTTGATATATAAACCTGGTGACTAGATGACAGTTTGATGTTGTGTGTGTACAGATTGTCTACAAAAACAACCTTTCCATCTGCAGTACTTCCCGCCGGAGGAAGCCATGTCTATTCTCAGAGCTGATGAGTCACAAGTCCAGTGTAAAGCCAGAGCAAACTCATGTCATACAATGACATAAGACACCTCAGCAGTCATGATTCTCAGTTATATCTCTATCGTCAGCTTCATCTGGTTCGGCTCTTTAGTGGAAATGACTGTGGCCCCCATGTTGCCTAACGCAGGGAGCTTCCACACAGGAAGCAGGAGTCACTTCCTGGAATTGAGATGCAGTTAACCTGCAGTGGCCTCACGTTACTGCTTCCTGTTTGTCCACAATCATTTGGTTGTGTATGCACAGAATATGTGTTTTGAAGTGTTTTTTTAATCTGTAGAAGAAAGGATTCGGGTCCCAGGCGACAGAGCTGCCGTTAATTGCTGCATTGGTTGTATTTCTTTCCTTTGAGTCAATGGGGACCTGATCTGTAGCCTACAGGCAGGACTCAGTTTACATTCTGATGCAGTCTGAGAGCCTCCCCATTGTTGCTGACTGCACTCAGGCAGTTTCAGCTCGCAGTGGATGTGAGGTAGGTGGGAGGTGTTGTTGAGGACACACAGCCAAGCCTGAACTCCAGGATCGTGTTCAGATTTGTCCAGATTCCAGGAGTGAAAATCAAACCAGTTTGATCTAACTGTCTCTGGCTCTGGGTGTTTCTGAGGCTCAATCAGAAGACGAGAGATTTAAAACCCTAAACCCTTCACACCGCAAGATAACATGCTGACTGTACTTTATAAATAAAGGTGGGAATCATAGGATAACTTGCAACCTATCATGACGATGTCATGATAAAGAAGAAAGGCCTCTTTTTAATGGGCATGATGCAATTTGTCTCTGATGTTAACCCCTACACCTACTCTAGTCTGCTCTAGTAGTGGCTTTCACCTTCTCTGGCAGCTCACAGTCAGCCCCTTTATCTTACTGGTGTCAAGCTGCAGATGATTGTTCTACCAACAAACTACGGACTAAAATTCTGAAACTCCCCCACGAAAAGATTAAAAGTGAAGTTCCAGTAGTGGTCAACTAATTCC
This sequence comes from Epinephelus fuscoguttatus, assembly GCF_011397635.1. Lineage (NCBI taxonomy): Eukaryota > Metazoa > Chordata > Actinopteri > Perciformes > Serranidae > Epinephelus > Epinephelus fuscoguttatus. The sequence goes on from NC_064762.1 coordinate 20,678,704, forward strand.
AAATTTGAGTTTCAACAATAACCCGAACTATACAACTATAACACTTATTTTGTTGCAATTCTATGTTCTTAAATTAATTATAATATATATATATTTATTTTACAAATTTCTCATATGGTCAAGAATATAGTTATCGCTAAAATACCCTGAAATATCGTGATATTATTTAAGGGCCATATTGCCCAACTCAGTGGACAAACCTGTTGATGGTATTACTCATAAAACCTTTGTGAAGCCATTTTTTTTTTTCATTTAGGTATTTTAAACATTGCATTGTTTACATCCATGTTAACTTGCTAGCAGTCTTCTTCCTCGCTGCCTTTGTTCGGGCATTGCTGCGTATCTATTCGCATCACTTCCATCACCTGTTGGTAAGCACAACAGTGTGAAACTGGTGGCAGAAATGGGTATACTGTTGTCCCGCATGCTCACGTGTGCGTATATGTATGTGTATGTAAACACCTTCACCTTCACTTCTGCATCATTGCTCTATAGTGACATTGTCTAGCCTGCAAAGTGGGTCTTAATACCTCTGGCTCATATGATAATAAAAAGACAGGATATTAGCACCCATCTTGTTGGAGGCGAGGCAAGGCAAGGCAATTTTATTTATATAGCACCATTCATACACAAGGCAATTCAATGTGCTTTACAAGAGAAATACGTTAAGATAAAACATTAAAGGAACAATAGATCATTATAAACAAAAGCTAAAAGCAAGAAAAACATTGTAGAAAATGCAATTAAAAGCAAACATAAAGCAAAAGCAACAGCAGACAGATATAAAAACAATAGCTACAGATTATCCTAACAGTAAGTTACATATCTAGTTCACTGGTAAGCTGCAGTAAATAGTAATGTTTTAAGCCCTGATTTAAATGAGTTGACAGTTTCAGCCGACATCAGATATTCTGGAAGTTTGTTCCACAGGCGGGGAGCATAGAAACTAAAGGCTAAAGGCTGCTTCACCAGGACCTGATAACACTTGTCGCAGTGGCACATCAGTGGGCTGAATGGAAATGATGTGTTGGATAAAATCATGTGGGCTAGTAAACTGCTTTCATAGTTGGAAGAAGTCATCTCAGGATAAAGTTATATTTGGCAGTACTCCCACACAGGGCCAGGGGCATTTTTCTGTTTTTTAAACTCCTGGAACGTTATCCCCACCGCTTGCAGTTGCCATCTTTCTCACCTCAGCTGCTTGTTCCACCAGAAGAGACTGACCTCTGGTGGCGTATGCTGTGCACTACATCGCCTCAATACAGCATCTCTGTATCAGTTTAACAGAAAGAGCAGCGTCTGTGTTTTTGACGATTGCTGATAGACAGATTTAACAAGGGAGTCAAAGGGTTTTGATTTCAATAAGAAAATTTAATACTGTATTTAGATTTGATACCGAACTTCAGCCCTTGTTATGGGTGCTATTTCTAGCTCTTGGTGAATTTGCCAAATGTACCGCAATTTTCAGTGCCAGGTGATTTCATAAAAAATGGGTGGGTTCAACCTTAATTTTTAAAAACTGTATTCAGATACGAAGATGTAAAACAGAATATAGCAGCCCAAAAAGTTCACAATTCTAGTCCTGCATTCCTACAGAACACACACAGTTGTGTTAATAGCCCATTAAAGTATTACAACAGATTGTCTTAAGCCCCACCCACCTACTTTGGAGTAATAGACCCAAAGAGTTTAATTGGTCTTTTGTTTTCTTATACTTAGCAAGTAAATACACTGTAAGTATTTAAAGGTCCATTGTGTGAGATTTAGGGGCCTTAAGTGGTATCTAGTGATGAGGACTGCAGATTGCAACCAGCTGAATCTTCTTCTGGTTAGAATTCCTTCATTGTTGTTTTTTCGGGAGGTTTTTAGTCTGAGCTGAATTATCCGCAGAGGTCTCCTCCTCTCCAAAACAAACGAGGCACGTGATTAAAACCAGTAAAAACAGAATAAGGCAGTTTCATGTTACAAATCAGTGTTTTTACTACCCTGTTGGGCACATCGCAGGTGCTGCTAGCCATGCACCTGCTGATCTGTGCTCACCTTTTTTTTTTTTTTTTTTTTTTTGATCCAGACATTCGGGAAGTTTTTACAGGGAGCCGAATTCTCCACAGAGGTCTCCTCCTCTCCGAACAAATGGACCGGATGATTTAAACCGGTAAAAACACTGAGTGAAGCAGTTTCACGGTAAAAATCAGTGTTTCTTTGACGCTGTTCAGCCGCTAGCCCAACACCTGCTAACGTGTGCTAACCTTTTTTTCTGATAATTTATGATCCAGATGTTCACAATGTTGCTACCTGGAGCCCAAGTATCCGCAGAGGTCACTTACTTTCTAAAACAAACGGATCAGGTGATTTAAACACAGAACAAAACAGTTTCACGTTAGTTAATCAGTATTTTTCCAACAATCTTGTTGCGGAGGGGCTGCTAACTATGATGGCTAACACGAAAATGCAACTGGCCCTATCTAGAGCCATATCTGTGCTACTGTAGAAACATGGCGGTGCAACATGGTTGACTTTCAAGATTCAAGATTAACTTTATTGTCCCACGAGTGGGAAATTTGTCTTGGGCTTTTTCACCCCTGCTGCAGCCATAAAACACACTGTTAACACAACATAAAAACAGGTAATAAATAAATAGTGCAACATAGTCAGTGGATAGATAAAATAGAGCAGCGGACAATAAATAGTACAACATAGTAATAAATAGGAAATTAAAACCGTAAGACACGTTTGTGGACATAAACCGCTCACTCTAAAACAAAAACACAACAATTCTTATTCTCAGGTGATTATACATTATAGAAAACATAAGTATAATGTTTAATTTCTGCCAATATATCTCCCTAAATCCTTCACACTGGACCTTTAAATGGATAGTTTGGAGAGATGGTGACAGAACATGTAACCTGCCATATATCTTTAAACTGGTACTTCATTTATTCTTATACCAATGTGATCTGTGTGAATACAGATACAGGTAAACACACACACACTCTAACACAAAATCCAAATGCTTCGGTTGAATCAGATCAAATTTCATTATATTTGCATACGAACATAGAGTTCAACAGACAGACTGTTATGAGTTTCCTCCAACTGCAGTAACCATGGCCATTACAGCACACACACACACACACACACTCTCACAGACTGTGTAAAACGATCACAGATCTTCGAGCGCTCAGCCTGAATCCAGACCCATAAGCTGTTTGTCCCACAATAGCTTCTGAGCCTTTCGGTCTATTTCCACCCGTCTGCGGTGGGGGAGATCTCTCCGCACCGTTGCTATTTAAAGGTGCAGAATTGTTCCACATGCCCCTGCCCACCCACTCACATGTCACAGAACAAACAGTCCGATAGACACCGCTGTGGCTCAACCACCCTACCTCACCCACACACACACACAGGATGACTCCACTTGACCCTTGTTTCTGGGGAACAGAGGGTCATACTACACCACTGACCCCCACCTCCACCCCAAATCCCACCCACCCACCTGCCCAACTGCCCTGCCAGTCTGATGCGTTTGGATCACAGAGACATTTTAGTTCTGTGAAACTCAACACCGCTGATTTAAGCGCCGATGACACTACCAAGGCCCCTGCTCTTAGTCCGATGCTGCCACTGCTCCCCTGTTAATCCAGAGGGAGGGGTTTGTGTTTGTTTGGATGGAGCAGGTGTTTAGGCAGGGGGATGTAGCAACATCATGTGACTACTTATTGTCTTGGGAATTGTTATGTCTGTACATCAAGCCTCCATTGTCCTCCTGTCGTTGTTTGTTACGCTGCACATTAGCAGTCTGATGTTGCGCTGAAGAGCAAACAGCTCACAAGAACGTAATTCTTTCCTTCCTTCCTTTCTTGCTTCCTCCATTCATTTCGTTATCTTGTATCAGCCAGCAGAAGGTCAAGGTTGTCCCACTTACAAGACTTGTCTCGACAGATAACGATACAATCATAAAAAAAAGTATTCCTTCCTTCCTTCCCAGCAGGAATGAAACTTGAAATCAGCTTTGATACATGACTATATTTTCATGTTTCTCTGTTTGTTAGTGAAGCATTCAGCCAACCCAAAGCAATAATAACCCCAGTTTGTTCCAGTGTAGTGGTGAGTTTAGAAGGCAGATTGTTATTGGACAAGCTTTTTGAAACACCAGGGGCAAACCGAGAAGTGAAATATTTTTGATATTTTGGAAAATCCATACTTTGTTGCTGTTCATTTGTTTGTTTTCAGAGGTTGATTGAATATTTTGTCTTCTCTGTCTTTCAGGACTCCATGAACGCGCTGGCTCATGATTTGAACTATCCTGCCCTGCGGAAAAACAAGAACATCGAGGCCTTTCTGAGCCGATGTAAGAGATACAGTGTGTTTTTGGTGAAGGACAAGATTCTGGTGCTTAGCCTGAAAGATATCTATGAAGTTGTTGAATATAATACAGAGCACTCTGATCATGATGAAATTAGTATGTTACGTGTTTGGCATTGCACACAAACTATACGTACAATAAAACTTTTATGTCAAGATGATGAAAAGCATGACTTTCCAGAAAATAGCAATGTTAGATGTAGTGTTGCACGGTATACCGGTACTAAAATAGTACCGCGGCGTATTCCAAACAGTACTATACTGCATTTGGAAAATACCGGTACTTTGAAATTGATTCAATTCATTAATTTAGTTAATTTATTTTACTCATTTATGCACACAAACGCCTTCCTTGTTCCTATTGGAGCACAGATTGCGCAAGTGGTGTGTATGACAACACCTGTATCAACATTCGCAGCTGGCGCATGTGAAAAAAGACAAGAGAAAGTCTGCCTCGCGAAGGGAGTCAACACGAGACAACACAAACTTGGTGGAACATTTGAGCAACCAAACCGTGATGTCCGTACCGAGGTACTTACCGAACCATGATTTTTTTGGTACCATTACACCCCTACTATTTATTGTTCTAAAGATTTGTATCCAAAAGGACTTTTCCTTAGGAAAAGTACCAAAGAGTATCGAAAAGTATCGAAATTCATATTGGTATTGGTACTGAAACAAAGATTTTGGTATCGTGACAACACTAGTTAGATGTTCATATAAAGGTAGCCAAAGTTTCAAATAATGACGTCGACATATGTAGAAGTGATCCATGTGGGCAAAAACGACTGCGTCAATTTTAACCCAATTGACCCTTCCCTTAGTCCCGCCCCCGGACCCAGACTGGCCAATCATAACGTAGCATCGGGCCGGCTCAGACCAGGATCCGACAACAACAATGCTCTAATGCAGTCGTTTCAGATTTCCTTCATTTTCAGGCTGGTTTTGGGGCACTTTGTGTATGATACTCGTTAACTGGAGAGGTTGGTTAAAGATATACATTTCTTCCCTGTTCTAAAACCAAATTCAAACCCTGAAAAGTGTAGGGTTAGCTAGCTATCTACTGAAGATATAGCCTACTGAATGTATACACATGCTGCTTTTGCTTTTTCATGATTGTAACAGTGAAAAAAAGACCGACCCTGCTGTACAGGAACCAGTGAAGGGAAGCAGGGAAACTTTGCTGATATTCAACCAGCTCTGTGTCATCACAGATGAACATTGTTTGACTTCCTCCAGAGATCCCTGCCAGTCCAGTGGCGGAGGTCTGAGTGCTGGCAGCAGCACAGGGGCGAAGCCAAATACCGTTCATCTGCACACACTGCGATGCCACACATTTGGTTCAATATCAGCAAAGTTTCCCTTTATATTCATTGTCTTGTGTGGCGATCAGCAGTGATGTGGTGGTTCACTTTTACACTGTGATCTGTAGCCTATAGCTCGGCTTTAGCTTCTAACTATCTTTGTCTTTTTAACCTGTTGTTGCTGCTGAGTCAGTTTGACATCCTGGATATATCCTTCAAACACAGACTGTAGACTCCTCTGTCTGCTTCTCTCTGGAATCACTGTTTCATTTTTCCAAAATTATGATAATATTTCTTCAGGGAGTGCAGTTAGTTACAGTGTGGGCTCCATGCTTACTGCAACAGCTTGTCGTATCACCACAAAGGGGCGGGACTTAGCTAAAGGTCAATTTGGGTCACTCGTGGTACCCATTACTGGATCAAAAACCACTGGGTCACCAGGTCACCAATCGCACACAAAAATAATGTTATTTTGACCCAGATTTAAGACAAACCAGCCACCTGTGCATGAGGTCAAGAACGTCAGCTATATAAAGTTATATTTGTATTATTTTTCAGTCTGCATCAGAAAACAACCTCGAATAGTTTTTAGGGTGAACACTGCTACATGTAGCTACATGCTAACGTCAGGGAGACATGGCTTGGTTGTGGATGTTGGAACGTATCAGTTGGTGATTTTTCACAGCAGAAAGTACTTAAGTTAGAGTTCAGATGAAAATCATCCGCCATTATTCATCATCATCCATTGTTTGGAAGTATTTCGGCTATAGGAAAGAACAAATAAAATACAAAGAGTGCATGAGACGTGTTTGTGCCGCAAATGAACCCAACTAACTTGTTAACCCCTTGAAAAAAACACCACAATCTGCAGTACGGTGAATGATGACGGCCAAGAAAAATAACATCGCTAACGTCACCCCACTGAATCCCTGTCCTTGTCCGACATCAGCTCAGATATTCGTGACAGTGAGCTGCAGGAATACAGCACAACATGGAAGTGATTTCACCTTTCTTTCATGTTGGTCATCTTTTGTTTGCAACAGCCCAAATTCACACAGTGTACACCAGGCTTTAGATAATTTTTGTTCGACCAGAAACAGCCTTGAAATCTCTAAATAAACCCTTAAACATATTGCTCGTTCTATACATGCTTAAATTACTGTTCATTTAAATGGAGTCTGGTGGCTTTGGTGGTGGTTTAACAGAAAATTCTTACTATCTAACAAAAATGTGTTACTCTGTAGGGATCCCTTCTGTAATGTCAGACACTCTGGTAACATATCTGTCCTTCCTGCAGATGAAAAGGCTGTGAGTCAGCTGCGAGAGCTGCAGGTGAAGCTCGAAGACTTCGAGAAAGTGAAGCTAATCGGGAGAGGAGCCTACGGAGAAGTGCAGCTGGTGAGACATTTCTGTCTGTGAAGAGTTGACAAATAAAGTAGGTTATTTTTTAATTATGCAGCAGCAGTGCTGTTTGATATGAAGGGAGGTGGAGCAGGCATGTTTCTGAATTCAGCAATTTTGGCACCAAAATTCCAGAAATGTGAGCCACTAGAGGGAGCAACAATCTGTGAATCCACCAACATATAAAACATGTAACATCTGCAACTTTGGGTGACTCAATATAATTTAAATCTTTCTCCTCATCATGGCCAATGTTCAGTTTATAAAAGGTAATTAGCATCAACCAGTAATTCCTTCCAAACTCCTGGTTTTTCCAGATGTCTGTGTCTTGTGCTGGTGGAAGCTTGAATGTGGTCTCTGCTGAGCGTCTTGTGGTAGAGACGAGTCTGGACAGGCTCAGCGTGTGTGGGAGAGGAGTGTGAAGTCTGGTGTGGGGGTGTGGAGGGGATGCTTAGTGTGTTTGTGCTCGAGATCTTGTGTAAGCATGTCTCTCTATGGGTGTGTGCCGACAATTATAGGTTCCCCTCTCTGTCTTTCTCTTTGCCTCTCATGTTATCTCAGTCATTGTGACATTCTCACTATCTTGTTCTTATTGTCCTTAAGCACTTATCGCTGTTGACACACCAGAGCCTCCTCTCATGCCTTGCCCTCCTCTGCTCCTCTGCAGGTCCGTCACAAGGCCTCCCGGAAGGTCTACGCCATGAAGCAGCTCAACAAGTTTGAGATGATCAAGCGGTCGGAGTCTGCCTTCTTCTGGGAGGAGAGGCACATCATGGCCTTTTCCAACAGTCCCTGGGTCGTCCAGGTGTGCAGGTTTTACTCTACTGAAAACACAATATATAGCATACCAGAACTCCTCCCACTACATAGGCTGAGTAGGGTTTTTTGAAATGTTTTGCCCCTTTGAAACCACACACATTAATTTTTATCATGCCAAGTATACCAGAGTTTATTATACCCATAGGTTTGATCCCCGTATCTGCTATCTCCTGTCCTCCTGGCTTACGTAGTCCACTTCAAGGGAAAAGGAAAATGTTACAAGTACTCCCAATGTTCGGGGTGAACTATATGGATTGAACCTTCTATCATGTAATATGAGATTTTAGATTTTAGTTAGCTTACAGGACCTGCTCCCGTAGAAAGGTGCGGGGATGACGTTTGTTTGTAGGCCAACATGGAGGTTAACGTCACTCTGGTTCCCTCATCAAAAAACTGATGGGATTTTTCCATTGGATTTTGGATTGTTGCAGAAAATAAGATCTGAGGCGATATTTAGACGTTTCATCGATCAAGATAAATGCAATTGCTGGAAGTAAAAAGCTAACGTTAGGCTATAAATGAACTGCTCTACAGTTGCATGATATCAGTATCACGACGTCCTGTAGTCTAATTTAGCCACTTGCTAGCAACTGTCTTTTTTAGGACACATAGAGGCTTCAAAATTCACAAGCGGGGTATTAACTGGGTATGTGCTGACATTGTAGTATGAAACATGAAAGTCTCTTACAGGTTACGTTTAAAACAGCACAAGCACATCCACAATAGAGTTGTGCAGGAATGAGTTCTAAAGCCCGGAAGTGAGTTAGTACTTTGGCATTCGCAGTTCCTTCATCTTGAAGTCAATAGGGCTTTTAAATGGGTTTAATTTCATTTTATGTCGCAGTATCTCTTATTGATTACCATCTTATTATTTCTTTGCTCTACTTACTGTGTACTGGAGTTACAGCCTGGTGTCATGATGCTGGCATGGAGTTGGAGATAGTAATCTGTGACACAGATCATCCACAGATAACACACCCGCACCTTGTAGTCAAAATATTGTTTTGGTGATGGCGCATCATCCTGTGTCTGACTTTCAGTGACCTTAAGTGACTCTGTTTGTTGTCTCCTAGCTGTGCTGTGCTTTCCAAGACGACCACCACCTCTACATGGTGATGGAGTTCATGCCCGGAGGCGACCTGGTCACGCTCACCATGAACTACGACATACCCGAGAAGTGGGCTCGCTTTTACACGGCCGAGGTAGTGCTGGCACTGAACGCCATCCACGACATGGGCTTCATCCATCGGGACATCAAACCCGACAACATGCTGCTGGACCAACACGGACACCTCAAGCTGGCAGATTTCGGCACGTGCATGAAGATGGACTCGGTAGGTTGATTTTAGAGTTGTGTCGTTGTTGTTTTCAAATGTGTTGGACCTGGAGAGGGGATGAATTAGGGAGCTAAAAATATTTTAATCCTTTCATATTGAGGAACATAGTTGAACAGAGAGTGAACTGACTTTCCTGTCTGAAAACCAGAGGTCTTTTTTGGGGTTCAAGTGCACCACCAAGTGGTCAGATTGCAAAGTGACGCTCAGTGCAGCACTCTTGCATCAGGTTGTTTTAAAAAGGGCCCCAGACATTACTGCTCTAAGTAACCAATCTAGAGTAGAGCAGAGGTCCCGCCTCTCGTCAGCACGTTTTTTTTTTTTCCACCTTTTTGTTTGTACCACAGCAATTTCTAAATAGCTGGTTCAACAAGTCTCTCCGAAAGTCTACCAGTGCACAGAAAGTGTCATAAACATGGTCACTGCAGTCCTGCGGAGATTTTCTACCAGTTGTCTCAGAATATCTGGAACATTGTTAAAGTTTCAGAGGTATTTTATACAAGAAAAGTTTTCGGGGGGTCATAAAATATAGAAGTGCACATTGCAGCCATGGGAAAATGCGGAAATCTTTTTCTCTAGCTCTACCAACCTCTTACTCTCACTGCTGTCTCACTCTTGCTTTCTCTCTGCTGTAAACCTTGTGTATGTCTCTGTTTGCAGACAGGCATGGTGCACTGTGACACAGCTGTAGGCACACCAGACTACATCTCCCCCGAGGTGCTTCAGTCCCAGGGTGGCGACGGTCACTACGGCCGGGAATGCGACTGGTGGTCCGTAGGGGTCTTTATCTATGAGTTGCTGGTTGGTAAGTGATTAACCATGTGTCATTTTCAGTTATTTATTTATAAGGACAACACACATTAATCAGCATTTCTGTAAATGTGCCAGTGTCACCACCTAGTTACAGGTTAGCAAGATGTTCATGTGCACTAACACACAAGCCATGCAGACAGAAAGTTAGCAAGTTAGCAGCAGGTTAGCCACAAATAACAACAACAGTGTATGTCATGTTCGTTTTCGTGCTGTGAAATCCCAAACATTGTCACACTATCAATCAATCATTGTATACATCTGCTTGTTTCCGCAGCTGAAACTCCGTTCTACGCTGAGTCCCTGGTTGGAACTTACGGGAAGATCATGAACCACAAGAACACGCTCATCTTCCCAGATCATATAGAGATGTCTCAGGACGCCAAAGACCTCATCTGTGCCTTTCTTACCGACAGGTTTGCTCACGTAACTCTAAATCATATAAACTAACACTTCTTTTCTACCTCCTTATTCATGTTACTGATTGTTGGACGATAGAGCAGTGACTTTACATTGTTTGGATCACTGAACAGAACAACGTTATAACTCAACTTTGAACTTTCTGGCAAAAAAAAGACCTGGTTTTAAAAATAGACACCTTAAATCATGTGATTGAACATGACACTGCATATCTGTGACCTGCCTCTGACTTCACACCTTACTGTAGACTCATAATTTACTCAACTCAAGTTTATTTATATAGCACCTTTCACACAAACATGCAGCCCAAAGTGCTTCACATGGCAAAACTGGAATGACACAGACACGAAACGTTGAAATATTAAAAAAGCAAACCAACCAAAACAGAACAAACGAACAAAAAAAGATGATTAAAACTCCCTAGAATAAAAAGAGAGGAAATAAATACATAAAATAGAATTAAAATGGACAGGAGAGATAAAAAAAAAGTAAAAAACTGGTGGTTTAAACTTAAAAATCAAGACTGATGAGACAGTTTTGGTGATTGAAACCCTTCATCGTCAGGACCCACGTGGGGAAGTCATAGTTTAGTGACTGACAGAAGTTTTTGCAGTGCTTTAGTGCTTCTGATGTGTTTATGTTCTTTGGTTTCACAAAGAGCTCACGCAGAAATAACGGATTGTAAGCATTATTAGTAGGCTATCATTAGACTGCAAATCGACCTCATTATAAATAATTACTGACGTAGAAACAAGATGAAAAGGTTGTGTTGTACTGTACTGATTCAGAGCTTGTTACTTTGGGATCACTGTCACACACTTTTAATGGACTTAATGAACTTAGAAAGTACAAGAAGTTGGATACAAGCTCAGCAGTTTTAACAGCTTGTTAATCTGAAAATACCTTTTTACCAACGTACCTATGTATTACCATGGTTTCACGTATTCATTAGCATAAAAAGGTAAGGCTATACATGGCCTTTAGATGGATCAGTTATAAGAGCATGGACAGATTTCATGATCGGTAGATGGATTTATTAGTTGTTTAGCCTTTCATCCTGTGGTTGGTTCGTTTTCTTTCACACCTCAAATGAACTGCACCAGAGTCTGTTTTTCAAGCAAGTTTCTTTGGTTCACACCAGGTCACCAGCCCAAAATGAACTGCACTTACCTTGCAAAAGGACGTGAGATTGTTTCAGCCAAACCCCATCATGTCCTTACACTAGCCTTCCCGTGTAATCAATCTACTGTTTGTTTGTTTTTGTTTTATTTCACAGTAATTAGTATCTAGTTCCTAAAATGTTGAGGCAGAGGGTACTTGCTGTAGCTCTGGTTGAGGGTGAGAGGCTGCCAGTAAATAGTTTGTTGGGCACAGGCAAACAGAGATCTGTGTGGGTACATGAGACCCTAAAAAAGAGGGTGGATCATGGGGGGTACCACCAGTTGGTCCAGGAGCTTCTCCTCCATGATGCCCGTTTCCAGGCATATTTTAGGATGACTCAGGGGCAGTTTGACAACCTGCTGTCTATCGTCGGGCCGTATAGCTCTGGGGATCCAGCAGCTGCTACCACCAGTTTCTCCACCATTGTTTACAAAACTGTAAACTTGTTGTCGTGCCCACCACAGAAGGCCCAGCTCTCAGATCATCCAATTGGACAATGGGAAAAGAGATGATGTAGGCCGCTTTTCCGGTCTGAGTTGAAGTTTTTTCAGCTTGAGGAGTTCAGAGCGCTCCGGCAAAAACACCAGGCGCTTGAAGCACAGAAACCTGAGGTGCGTAGCAACGCAAAAACAGCGAGCAAAAAGCTTCATTCTCATTAAAAACGATTACAAAAAGTCGCCTCCAGCTACTAAAACACTTTCTGCGTGATCAGGGCCTAACGCATAGTGTTGCGGGGGTAAATTCACATCTAGTTCAGCCGATTAATTAAGTAGACTTCAAGAAACAAGTCATCAAAAGACAAGGCTGACTATATTCTAGATTTTTATAGATTTGGTTTTCTTGTTAAACAAATTTGTTCGTCCATTTCTTAATACTTTACAACTTGTGCAGCTTGTCTGTGGTTCTCTGCCACAGTATCTGAGTGTCCTAAAACAGCTGGGCACTGCAAATTTAGCAAATGTTTTTCAAATGGGAGAAAAAAGAGCATTTGTTGGGAACTATTTTCACCTGCGGATTGATACACATTTGGTGTAGTTTTGTAAAAACAATATCAGTGACTCCAAACTTGAGTGCACAGCAGTGCTGATCCCATCTAGGCAAAAATCTTTATGTGTCATAACATAATATTAGTATTAAAGGTAAGAAGTCATATGAATGTGTGGGTGTGGGTCATGTACTCGGTCAGTGGCCCATCCCCCTGGAAGAAACCACTTCCTGTTTACATTAGTAACCCCGCCCCCAGAGGGCTCAAACACAGGCCCTTTCTGCTTCAATACAGAGCAGCCTTTCATTTTTCCTCCCTGCGTTTATTTACCTTCTCACTCACTATTCTCTCACCACAGACAGAATCTCACATGTGCACGGCTGCCCAGCCACACACCCACACACATGCGTGCACACACACACACACACACACACACACACACACACACACACACATCTTGAACACTGACCGATACATTCATTCACCACTTAACCCACATGCTCCGTCACTGTCGCCCTGTGTTGCTGAATCACTCCTGTGAGCCTGCCACAGTTTACCTCTCCTTCTCCACTTCTTTTCCATGTGTTCTTCATCACCACTCCTCATTTGTAATTTTTACCTTTTCCCTGTGCCACTTTCCATTTCTCCATCCTTTTCTGGCGTAACTTTCTCCTTTGCGCTCCTGCAGTTTCCTGGGCATCGAGACACGGCCTGTTGTAAGCCTGGCTCAGTTGCACGTCAGATTTTTTTTTTAATGCGGGGGTTTAAAAACTCTCTCTTTCTTCTTCCCCGCCCCTGCCCTCTCTTCCTCTTGGCTGGGTCTGGAATGTCCCACACGTGGCAAGCCCAAACTGCCGCACCCCTCCAGCCCTGTACCCAGCAGTGGTGGAGGAGGGAGTAAAGGGGGACGAGAAAGAGTGTGTGTAGAGTTTTGGAGAGAGAGACAGGAGAAGGAGGGAAGGCAGCGGCAGCTCTCGCAGTCCCGTTTGAGTCAGAGTTGTTGATGTTGGCTCCTGCACTCTGATCCTGCTGTCTTCACTCCCATTCTCCTCCTGGATCTGTATTATCTTGTGTTTAGAGGCGGTTCCAGTGTCCACCAGTGGTCATGTGGCTCTCCATGCTGGTCAGTGTGGTCAGTGCCTGGCGGTCACTCTGCTAGGCTGTGTGTTTGGGATGACATGTTGAGGGTGATGGTGGGTGGAGGTGGAGGGGACGAGCGGGGTGTGTTTTGTGTTCGGGCTCTGCTCACAGTCTCGCTCCTGTCACTGTGTGCAGGGAGGTTCGTCTGGGCCGCACCGGAGTGGATGAGATCAAATGCCACCCTTTCTTCAAGAACGACCAGTGGACCTTTGACAACATCCGAGATAGTAAGTGTGTGCACGTGCATGTTTTTTAATACTGTGTGTTTTTAAATTCCCTACATACAGGTGCAGAGTTTTCCATCTCTGGTAATGTGTGTATTTCTCACCTCTGAAAGCCATTCCTCTTTTTTTTTTTTTTTTTTTTTGCTTCTCCTTATCATCTCCAGCCCATTCCTCTGCAGACCTGGTTCTTTTCAGCCTTAGTTCATAGTTTATTTCCATCCCCTGAGCCATTAAGCCAGCGTATATTGTACACATGCTCCCCATATGCTCATATATTACATTATATGACTGGATGCTGTGCAGGGCAGCGGAGCTCAGGATGCACAAAACCTGTAGGATAACCAGCTGCATATGGGTGCCACTGCAGAAGATCAGATTAGAGAGAACTGAGAAAACATCAAACACTGCTGATTTTATACCAGATAGTTACTGTACCAGTGATGCACACACTGATGAAAGTGAAAGGCTGTTTTAATGAAAGTCTTCACCAATGGGAGCACGTAAGCTGACAGTCTAAATTAAGCTGAGTCCAAGATGTGACTAACATTACATTATTAAATCTTTGTGATGTATTTTACGAGCTAAATGCATAACTTAAATATTAAAAAGTAGTAGGAGTTGTTGCAGTACATGATGACATTATCACTTGGTAAATGATAATGTCATCAAGTGATAATGTCATCATGTACATTATCACTTGGTAAATTAGCAACCAAAATTTTAGTGCTGCTATGAAATAATAATCAGCATTTAATGTTAGAATGCTGTGATGTTTCATTATCAAAGAACAAAAACAGAGATTATTTTGTTCACATTTTATTTTACTTTTATGTTACTTTGCTTTTCTTGCACTTATTTTATGGTTTTTATTTACATTTAAACGTTGACACAACAAAATGTCAATGCAAAATCAATGATCAACAATGTACAGTCATATTAAACAATTATCTTGGATTCAAAAAAGAGTTTATATACAGTATATCCAACCTGAATTAATTTCTTCTATGTGTATTGAAAGAAAAACAAAGGGTTTGGGTTTTTTTTAGGCGGGGTTGTTAGAGGTACTTACCCATAGTTTGTGTATTACATACATTAGATGTCAGTCGGCTCGCCCCCAGTTTGGAGAAGCAGACAGGAGTCCAAAACAGAAGCTCAGTAATGTACTGCTGTGAATGGGGGTCAGCAACAAAATGTATTTTAGCCACCTTAAAAAAGTCTTACTTAAAAAAAGTTTCAATGTACGCTCTGTTGAGAGTATTTTTACAGCTTTACCTTGTCACGCAGCCTGTTTCGACAGGGATGCTGTTAACAGCTTTAGTTCTCCATCTATGCTCTCGTCTAAGTCACGAGACTCCATTGACAAGAACAGTAATTTTAGCTCACTGAATACGGGAGCTACTGGTCTACTGCTGCTTCGTTGGTTAGTTTGTTTGTGTTATTGTGTGACTCTGGGGAATCCTAACTAACCCTTGGAGCTGTCAAAGTCACATAATAACACAAACAAAATAGCTTTGTGGCAGTGGTAGACCAGTAGCTCCTGTGTTCAGCCATGTTAAATCACTGTTTTTCTCAATGGAGTCTGGCTTTGAAGGGGCGTGGTAACGGCTTCATTTTTCCTGCTAGAAGTCACTGTGTGACGTAAACATAAGGCAGTGACAAGATTCTAAAAATAGCATACATTTAAGCTGATATTGATTTTTTTTTTTTTAGGTGAGAATTTTTTTAAGAGGCTAGAATTCATTTTGTTGCTGACCCCATTTACAGCAGTGCATTGCTTAGCTTCCGTGTTGGATTTCAGCCTGCTTCTCCAAACTGGGGCCGTGCCGTACTGTCTATGAATAGTTACCCCGTACAACCCCCACTTCAAAAAATCTGAACTATCCATTTAATTGATGTAGGTCAAATAAAGTCAAAAACAAATTACCTTAAATGGTGAAAAAGATTATGATATCCACCAGTTGCGTATTTAAACTCAAACTTTACTGTATCATTCGATCACTGCTCATGGGGCACCTGTTAAGAGTCATGGTTTAATCTCCTCTTACACAGTTGTATCAGATTAAGCGTCGCTTAGGAAGGAAGGAAATAAGGAAAGGGATATATTAGGGAACGTGAACAGGACCTCTGTGTCCATATATAATCACATGCAGGCTCTGTCTCGCTGCCTCTGCGTCTCTCCGCTTCACCTGGCTCTGATTAAGACAACAGACAAAACTTCTGACTGAACTTCAGACTGCCTGGCAGTCTGGAACACAAAACCACTACTGTGCCACTGCTGCGCTGCTCAGATCTCTTCATGTTTGCACATGCATGTCCAGTCACACACACACACACACACATACACACACTCAAAACACGACCCTTCTCCTACTCAGAGCTGCGTGTACCTCCCAGCGCTCTGTGTCTGTTTAAGGTTGACTTCTTGCCAAGTGCAGCCATGACTCAGGAGTGTTATTTTCCATGTTTGGGCTCTTTTAAACATTCTCCCAGTTGTCTTCACGTTTATCAAGTGTATTAAGCGTTTGGGATGGTTGAGGGAAAAGACGCCAGCACCATGGATTGATGGATGAATGGGACAGGAGGCAGCGCCCCCCGTAGCGGCGGGCGGGGCTGGCTGTGCGGCCTATGTGGACTGCACTAATGAGAGGGGCGCCCCAGTTTGGAGGGTTGCTCCCGCTCTCTCACTCTCACTGTGGCCATGGTTGCCTGTCATTAGCCGCCCGCTATCAGAGAGCATTCTGGGAAGCCGAGCCACAAGGGCCTCCATGGAGCGGCCTGTGTCTCTTTCTGTCTCACCACATTTTGGCTTTTTTTTTTTTTTTTTTTTTTAACTGCCTCTTCTTTTTTATTTCCCCTCATTTGTTTCATTCCTGCGCTTGATCTCCGCCTGCATTTTCTCCAGCATCTTTGAGGCACGTTTGTCACGCTGAGGGTTTCGACTTGACCTAACAGTAATGAGCTCTTTGCTCCGAGCCAGAGTCGCGCTGGTCTGGGGAACTCGATCCATAATGGCTGCTTTTTCTCGCAATTAGGAGCTATTTATAGGTGAAAGGACCGGCTTAGTTTTATCTGATTGGCCCTTTGACACATTCTTGTCCGCCCGTTGTGTTGTGCAGAACTTTTAAAGCACGCCTGCTCTCCTCTCACAGGAGCGGGCGCTTAGGCTTCCTCCGTGAAAGGCGCCGTGTGTGGGGCACAAAGCAAGCACTGTGCGGGAAAAGGAGTGGTGTCAGCCTCACGGCAACCTGCCGAGAGCTTACTCTTGCTGCAGGCAGTGCCAAAGTCGTCACAGAATTTACTCAGAAAAACACAAGAAAAAATGAGTTTGTTGGAGATGAACTTTAAATTTGAATACATGTGGCACCAGGTTTTAATCTCCACTGGTGTAAGAGGTTGTGGTATGACATATAGGTTCTGATATTATTTAAGTTTACGCAACACTTCCTGTATATTTTGGATAGTGTTTAGTAGTGGATAGGGTAGGGCTGGGCAATATGGCAGAAAATATCACAATAATTTTCCCCGTATTGATCAATATCAATACTTATCACGACATATAATTTGATAATGCTGCAAGTTTAAAAAGTATCCTGATAATGTCTGACACCTGAAGAAACCAAATGATTTTCCAGCTTCCCACGGCACTTGTTGCAAACCTGGAGCAAAGCAGTTTGAGAAAAATATTTCCTACCTTGGAGCTCGTACCTGCAGTCCAGCACTTAAATTAACTTCTTGACCTGGTCTTTCTCCACTGTGCTCATGGGCATCATGTCTTTGGCTAGAAAGTATGACACTGCAGTTGTTATATCTCTGTGGGGGTCATGGCGGCAAAAGAGGACACTATTGATTGCTGTTTTGATGCAGCCCCGCTAGTGATGCCCACAGCAGCAGAAGTGCTAGGCCATGGAGCAACACTTGTTTGCCACTGTTTCAGGTGATGGATAAGGTTTGTTGTGTTTCGTGTCCTGGTTAGCACCAACTGACGACATGTTTTGAAGACCGTCTTTGTTCGTAGCCAAGTAGCCAAACCACTTCCAATTATTTACGTTGTGTAACCTTTTTTATCAACAATTTTGTCCATTTTTGAGGGTAACGTGAGGTCTTCTTCAGCTTCACTGCTGCTACGCTTCTCACTTCCACTTATTTTCCCCTCGCTTGGTTATGTCCATGCTACTTTCACTTCCTCCTCACCTCAGCACAAACTTTGCAGTGAAAAATGGGTGTGTACAATGACACGCATCCCCAACACTTCAGATTGACTGACAGCTGTTTGCCCTAGAGGACTCACAATACGATATTATGATGTTATTGTGCGGTTATAGTCACATATGAATCCACTGACCTGAAAGTCTAGGCATGACAAGTTAATGCCACCCTTCCTGCTGTACTCAAAGATTCCTCAGCTTTATGCTTCACCTCCCTGTAGAGCATGGGTACGGCTGTGTTGGTGAAAGACACATACCTGGGTTCCAGTGTTTTTAGCATGTCAAAGCCTTCCTCTTCAACACTGTATGGATGCAGATCTTTGGCCCAACAGTTGTAATGGTGTACCCCAGGGTTCTATGTTAGGTCCATTGTTATTTTCCATTTATATTAATAGTCTTGGACGACACAGTGATATATCGTGCCGGCTCATCCGTCACAGACACTGTAGCCAATTGCAGGCTGTCATAACAGTTACCTGATTCAGGTTTTAAATGCTGCTAAAACTAAGGTTATGCATTCCTCAAATGCTAGGAAGAAGCCTGGGAACACTCCTGATGTTATTACTGCTCAGGGAAAGAAGTTAGAGGTTGTCACCTGTTATAAATATCTCTGTATTTGGTTTGATGATTCCCCGTCTTTTAAACCTCAGGTTGACAATCTTCTTAAAAAGCTGAGGCTGAATTTCGGGTTTTATTTCAGAAACAAGTCCTGTTTCTCCTTTGAGTCCAGGAAGATACTTTTTGCTGCTACATTTTTACTGGTCCTGGATTATGGTGATCTGTTGTACATGAATGCATCTACACATTGTTTGTACTGCTGAGTCAACTGCTGAGTAAACTTCCTTCGTACACTTGTACTTTGATTGAACAGAGATCTGACTGTAGCTATAGTCTGAGATCTCAAGATTTAGTTTTGCTGTCTGTTCCCAGTGCATGGACTGAGCTGGGAAAGAAAACTTGTATGTGCTCTGCTCCTCTCACTTGGAACAACCCTCCAAAAAAGTTGAAACTACATGAACTGGTCTCTCTGTCTGACTTTAAAGCTCTCATGAGTACAAGGATGAATGAGTCGGTTGGGTCTTGTCATTGTGTATAGGTGTTCTAATCTTTCTACGTGTTACTGTGTATCTTTTATGTTTTTTATTGTGTGGTTGTTTGGCTGTAACTTTTTGTGTGCTGCTGTCTTGGCCAGGTCCCCCTTGTAAAATAGATTATTGATCTCAAAGGGACTTTACTAGTACTTCCATGAGTACTTTAGGTCTTCACAACAAAGTAACAGGAACACAAGTCTGTGTCAGAGGAACTTAGGCATGTTAACATAGCCGCTTATGTAAAACATTATCCTTCTTTTTGCTGCTCCTTGACTCTCTCTGTCTGTCTCTCTCTGTTTCTTTCGTCCAGCTGTGGCTCCAGTCGTGCCTGAGCTGAACAGCGACATAGACACCAGTAACTTCGACGACATAGAGAATGATAAAGGAGATGCTGAGACCTTCCCTCCTCCCAAAGCCTTTGTGGGCAACCAGCTGCCATTTGTGGGCTTCACTTACTTCAAGGAGGACCAGTAAGTTTTTTGTCTTGACGTCTTCTTTGAGTATTTTACCTCAATGCTTTTGTCAGTGTATTTTTGGTAATGATACAGGGATTGGAACAAAATGTCGCTCTCATGTGTGGGAACTTTCACAGGAGCCTTTAGGCTCAGGAACCAGGTTTAAGGACAGCGTTGTGCCTAAAATGCAAGAGGCAGAAAAAGACAGCTTCACACCCATACCATTTAATACAGCCTTACACCAGTCAGACACTGTATGCCTGTTCGAGCTCCACACTGCTGCCTTGTTCTGACGGCCCCCTTTTTAAATGCCCTCTTTGCTCATGATGGAGAGTAGTTTTTGAAAGCCTGGTCTCGATCAGTAGGAGAGGTGGTAAAAAACATTTTGGATTTATGATCCTACAGGGCTTTAATCAGCAATGTTTTAACCTGAAGGCGTGTTTTTAGTTTTTAGGCATATATTTATGGAGCTTGGGATGGAAGTACGTGTGTCAAAGCCATTTCTCTTTCACATTAATCTGACTAAAGAGAGTCAAGGGCAAAACAGTACAAATTTAAGTCAGTAGATCCAACACAGAAGTGTGGTTAAAAAAAAACAGAGAAGCTGGAATACATGAATATTAAGCAGGCAATAAAAAGGATAGCTTTAGATCAGCCTTCCTTGGATTTTAGACATAACTTTTCTGAAATCGTCTTCCTTTTTTTTTTTTGCAGTATGTTTGCGTGCATGTCCTGTTTTTGAATATTATGAGAAGCATGCAAGAACTTTCAAGCTGAAGGGAACAAATTGTCTGAAAATGATGATAAAATTGCTTCAGATTTCTCGGTCATTATGCTGCCATGTGGCAGAGTCGTGTAATGATTCACAGAGATAGCTGCCCACCATTACAAGTCCACCACCATGGTGGCGACAGATAGTGTGGGCTAGAGGCATCCTTCTCCAAAGGTAAACTCATCCAGATGTTAGACAGAGCCTGAAAGATCTTCAGACCTTATTGCTTTTTTCCACAGCGCCACAGTTTTCTGCTCCGTGCGTGAGGTTATGGGTCTTAAGTGATTTCTGAGTGGTTGTAATAAACCAATAAATGTGATGTGTGTCTTGGTGAACGTTCAGCTTCCCTTTGACCACCCAGCTGGCATTATGGATCTGGTTAGGGTGAAATACGTCACTTGGTTGCAGACAGTTGGACGTGGGGATAGTGTTGGATGTTGTCAGGGCTGGAAAGACTGTGCAGGTAAACTCAGTTACAGATGTTTATGGCTCTCGTCTGTTTCTTCTTTCTCTGTTAGGCTGCTGAAGGGAAGTAACAACTGCTCTTTGGTGGAGTCAGAAGACATTAAGGAAAACTCTGAGGATAAGGAGAATTGCTCGGACAGCAAAAAAGAGGTAGGTGATTCTTTATGTATACATATATATCTTATATTTTTATGTTGTGTATAGGGAGAGGACTGGAACATTACAGCTAAATCAGTGAAAAGAGAGGAAGGGAGAAATAAAGGAGGCACAAGTATAGTTCATTATGCATCTAAAGGGTTTAGATAAAACAGAAAAAATTATTAAAAAGTTTAGATGAATATGGGGCAGCCTCTAGGTTGGCAAGTAGTGTCCGTCCTAGAGTCCTTTGCAACGGCTCGGGTTTGATTCCAACCTTTGGCCCTTTCCCGCATACCATGCCTATTCTCTCTCACCCTTTCCTGTCAATCTCTAGCTGTACTGTAAATAAAGGTAATAAGAGCCCCCCCACCCCCCAAAAAAGCTGAGATGAACATAACAGTCCCATTTTTCACAATATTAATCCCTCGTGTCCTCCTGAAGTCAGAAAGTGAAAGTAGTTTTCTCCATGTCTCCATAGAGTTGATTATGTTGATAAGAACAGTTTGTTTTTTTTTTTACTTGCAGCCATAAAATATTTCGAAAGGTATGTGTCACTTTTACTGATGTTTTTAAGAATATTTCCTATTTATAAATACATAAAAATAAAAAAAATAAAAATCAGTTTCAGGCCCTGAGACTAAATTTCTCACTTCTCTCCAAAAAGGCTTCACATTTAGGCAAGACCAAAAACTATGTGAATGGTCCGCCGAAACCGATCCACACTTTCTTTAGCAGGAGGAAACACCTCATATTGTTCCAGCAGAATTCTCTCCACAACAAGGAGTGGGTGGGAGTAGATTGTTTCCCAAACATGAAGCCATGTTTCCTCTGATATTACCATGTTAGTTTTCTTTTCCCAGTGCTGCTTTATGTAATTGTTTGAATAGAGGTGGGTGTTTTTGTGCGTGTGAACTTAAAATTCTGGTAACAGAGGAGAGATAAAAGACATAAAATGACCGTAGTACTTAGTATTAATAGTATTTTAATTTTCTGGTTGTCTGTTTGTCTGAGCAGCTGCAGAAGAAGCTTCATAAGCTGGAGGAGCAGCTCGACCATGAGATGCAGGCCAAAGATGAGCTGGAGCACAAGTGCAAGTACGACTGGACTAAAAACACAAACTATGCTGAGCACCATTAGTGATTTTTTTTTTTTTTTTTTTTTTTTTTTTTTTAAATGCAATTTAATGCATATTTGTAATTCTGACATTTCCAATGCAGCTGCAGCTGGTTCATCATCTGTGAGTCTTAACACAGTGTAGGAGCAGAGTAGTAATATGGCGTGAAAGTGACTCAGTCTGTCTGTCATCATCTAAAATTGAATAAAATTAAAGCATATTTGTACAGCGTTACCATTAGGGCCTGGACACCACGCAGTGCGAGGACCCTATTGTAGTCCAAGAGATTTTCTTCTTCCTCCAAATGAATTGCTTTTTTGGGGGTCTTAACATACTAGAAAATTTTGATATTTTATTGGTTTCATGCTCAGTTGCAAAGAAATAGCTCAGTAGCGCCCTCTACAAAATTTCTGTGAAGCAGCCCCTGAAGCTGGTTTGACCTACATCTACGAAAATTGGTAGAGACCTACAAAAAAGCCTCTTGGACCCATACCCTATACCTAACAGGAAGTCAGCCATTTTGAATTCTATGTGGAATTTTTGTGCATTTTTGGCCATTTCAAGGGGTCATACTTTGACGCCTCTTACAGATTTGATCCGATTGACTTCAAATTTGGTGTGTACTAGAATGTGTAAAGACCTCGGACATCAAAAGCTGCTTAAGCTTGAGTTTTCATCAACCTGTGTGACCGCAGTGAGGTGTCAAATGTCAGTGTTTTGCCAGTAAACAAAAAGTGGTTTGTAACTCCAGCATACGTAGTCCAATCTGCCCCAAACTTGACATGTTTTATGAGGCTCAAACCCAACTACATGCATAGTAGGTGTCATGGTGATTGCGCCACCTACTGGCAACAGGAAGTAAGACTTGTCAGACAGTTATCTTTTGATTTACCTGAAATTTGCATTGTGAAGTCTTCAGTGGATTCACAGCAACATGACATATGATTAGTGTGTTCTCCAGCGCCACATAGTGGACAGAGAAATGGCACAAAATGTGAACTAGGTCATTCCACACACACTCTATGAAGCATTCATCATCTCACTTTCATAGAAAAGGACAGACGTGTCAGCCAGCATCCTGCCAGAACCAGTTTACCAGAGGTGCGAGGGCCCGTTCGTCGCTGCTTGCAGCTTTCATTTTTATCAGCTCCAATATTTTCCCCTTTTTTGTGTAAAGAATTTTATTCTGTAGACGTTCAAACTTTTACAAAACAGCCTGAGATGTCTTCAGAAAAATATTTCCTCTCTGCTGTGACTTCTTTTTGTAGCAGCAGTGTGGACACGAGTTGTCATGTTTTTTGCATTGCACAACTGTCAGAGAAACATGCTGGCATCAATAAAAGGCACTGATAGCCCTGAAGGCATAAGATTCCAAAGGATTGGACAATGTGGAAACAGTTCTCGATTTTCATCCCTTTTTGTGCGTGTAGCATGTTTGTATTGATCAAAACCACATTCATTTTGAGACACTGGTGTATTTAAGAATGCAGAACACGTCATCACTGCAAAGACTGGAATTCATTTTGTATGATATTAGTTGTATAAGTCAGGAAATGTGTTTGATAGCTTTGCACAACAGGAAATGAAATCCATTCCTACAAAGTTGACGTTTTCAGAGTTTCTGATGATGGTAGAAGTTAAAAAGAAAAGCACTTCAGCACTGTCCATCAGTTAAGTAAAGGAAGAATCGGTTGCTGATCTGGTGTCTGTGTCTGCTGCCTCTTAATTCAGTTATTTTTGTCTGCAATCAAACTCTTCTTTTTCCCCAGAAATGCCACCAACCGTTTAGACAAGCTGGTCAAAGAATTAGACAAGGAGGTAAGACCATTTCCGCCATGTACCTGATGTGATGTGATAAAGTCAGTAGTTCATTCCACTCAGCATTCATTGTGATTTCCTCTCTGATCAGATGAGCAGCAGGCAGAAAGTGGAGGCCTCGCTGAGGCAGCTGGAGATGGAGCGAGCTCTGCTGCAGCACCAGAGCGCCGAGAACCTGCGCAAGGTGGAGATTGAAACTGACAGAAAACGCAGCCTGGAGAACGAATGTAAGCACCTGGGGAATATCCTATCCAAACATTAGGCTTGAGACTCCTGAATAAGAGTATAAAAAATGCATTTTAACTCTTTAACTGTTTTGATTTCATCACACGCACAGAAATAAGCTGACAGTATATTTAGGTAGGTCTCAAGTTGTTTTCATTATCATGTATTTTACTTGCAAAATTGTCCTTACGTGTCAGACTGCCTATTAAACCCATTAACCACAAGGATGTCTGGGAGCTCTCGAGCACTGTTTATGCCACAGTATATATTCTATATGGTTGTACATGATGGCTATCAGTGGGTGGATGTGTTATATCACACGCTGCGTTAACTCTTTTACTTGTGCGTGTTCTCGTTAGTGAACAACCTGAGGGACCAGCTAGAGGATCTTAGGAAGAGGAACCAGAATTCCCAGATCTCCAATGAGAAGAACGTCCAGCTGCAGAAACAAGTGAGAGGAATCTTTTTTAATTTCAGCTCTCTTGATGTTTCTCTATGTTGCTTCGCTGTAGTATTTGTACTTATGTAAATCAAACATGCTAATTTGATAATCCATATTCAAGCAAGCAACTGTGAATGCTGTTTTCATTATTCCCCTTCTTTCCCCTCGTTAAATCCCTTTTAATTTTGCTGCTGCGCTGACCCAGTTTAGCCTGCAGGGAAAAGTTTCATCCTGTCTGTTTCTCATCTGCAGCTCGAGGAGGCCAACGCCGTGCTGCAGGCTGAGCAGGAGGCGGCAGCGCGGCTGAAGAAGAGTCAGGCGGAGGCGCAGAAACAGGCTCAGAGCCTGGAGGTCAGCCTCAGGGAGATGCAGGAAAAGTGCAGCCAGCTTGAAAACAGCAAGATGGAGCTGGAGAAGCAACTGATGGGGCTGCAGGCCGAGCTGGAGGAGGAGAGAAGAGACCGTAACCTCGGGAAAGAAACTATTACTGACCTGCAGGGTGAGACGTGGCTGTCGATTACTCATTGGACAAGGATTGAAATAAGCTGTTCCAAGTAGATTAAAAGCAAGACTATCAGTGTTGAGAGAAGAAATATATCATTCTTGGTCTTATGAATAAAAATAGTTAAATTTATAAGCAATAAACACATAATTGTTAAGTTCATTACAGTCGGTAGAGTTGTTGCTACAGCTTTACATGGTCACAAAAGTTACCAAAAAAAAAAAATTGAAAAATGAATTAGAAAAATAAAGTAAAAAGTTATTAAGTGTCACAAAAAATAACCAAAAAAAAGAAAAATGTCACACAAAAATAACAGAAAAAGAAAGAAAAATAATAGTAAAATGTTGTTTAAAAAAAGATGGAAAAATAATACTAAAAGGTCAGGAAAAAAATCAGAAAAATATTAGAGATATGTTAAAAAAAAAAAGGTAAAATTTTGTAAAATGCCCAAAAAATATGGCAGAAAAAAATATTAGAAAAAACTGTCAGAAAAATAAAAGTTAAATGTTGTAAAAATGTCTGAAAAATATTAGTAAAATGTCAGAAAAAAAATATTTTTGAAATGTAGGCAAAATAATAGAAAACTGTCAGAAAAAAATCAGAAAAAATATTAGAGAAATGTCAAAAAAATGTAAAATTTTGTAAAATGTCAGAAAATATTAATAGAAAGTAATAGTGAAATGTCAGAAAAAAAAATATTAGAAAACTGTCAGAAAAATAAAAGTAAAATGATGTAAAAATGTCAGAAAAATATCTGTAAAAATTAGTAAATTGTCCGAAAAAATATTAGGAAAATGTTTGGGAAATATTGCAACAATATTAATAAAAATTTGGAGAAACTAGTCCATACCCGGGGAAGTGTTAATAAAGAAGAAATCAAAAACAGTATATTAGAGGAGATGCAAAATCGAAGAAACATGCTTTATGGCAAAATACATAGAGCATAGTTTTGGCTGATGGCACGGAGGCACGTGCGTGCGCAGGGCCGTGCGCGGGCACACAGGTACACACATAAAAGTTTCAATCCGCAAGTGTTGGAGATAAAGGCTTCCCAGCCAAACTGTGGTTCCAGCGCAGGTGTTTTCGAAGTGGTCTCTGCGCATGAGCAGCTCACGCTGCTAATGGTGCTTGCATGAATGGGTAGTGGACAAAAACGCGAATATAAACAGTAGAAATGTGGGAAAAATGCAAAAACGGTATCGTGGCTGTCTGCCCAAGATGAAAGCCTATGTGCAAGTTGAGAGAAGTAGGTCAAAGCAGTGAGGAGGAAAACGGATGATGACGGACGGACGGGCAGACAGAGGGACAGAGGTTTCTCCATTTAATAGTAGGATGTAGGAAAAGTTTTAGTCAAATGTTTGGAAAAAAAATAGTAAAATGTCAGAAAATATTAGTAAGATGGAAAAATGCCAAATAAGTATTTGTTAAAAGTTGAGAAAATGTCTGAAAGATATTAAATGTTCAAGTCTCACTTTAATATTCTGTTTATATGCATATAGCCTGCACACAGTGGTTTGAAATAAACCATATGCAGAAGAAAGCACTGTTCAGATACAGCTGTTAAATTTTTATTCAGCAATCACCACCTTAGCATCCAGCCAGCCCTTATTTACAAGCCTTTTATATTGCAAACATGAATGTGTCTATTAAAATGTTATAAGGTTAGCAAAGTTAGAATGTACCAAAACAAAAAGATGAATTTGCTGCCATAACTGCAGGTAACCATCAAACTGTGATCTTCATGGGCTCATTCAGTAAACATCTCGTCAGTAGCAGGAAAAAAGCATTACACAACTTGGAGCAGGAGGCTGGACATGGTTATTAGATGTGAATCGTTTTTTGGATCAGTCCTTGGGAAATATCAGATCATAGGTGGAAACATCTGTTCAAAAGGCTGCGAGTGAAGCAAGAGGCTGTGAAAGCCAGAGCCGGACCAGAGCCAGCACCTCTTGTGAGACGCTGTTTGGAAACTTAAACGTGCTGAGTCTGTGCAGAGAGGCCAGTGGCTGAGGTCAGAGGGGACGTAGTCAAACAAAAGTGTTGCCTGTTTGCTGCAACGCCTCGTGCTTTTTTTTTTTTCCTGGTAAAACTCTCCATGTGGGCGGAGGGAAAATAAACATAAACTGTGTTGTTTTTCATATATTAGAGGCAGAATGTGTACAGCAGCATTATGTAATGTCAGGTGCATTTTTTTGTAGTTTTACATTCGCTGCACGTCCTGCAAGTTCTCCTATAGTCTCCCTGTTCTCATCTCTCCACCTCAGGACGTATCTCTGGCCTGGAAGAAGAGGTGAAAGAGGTGAAGGCATCTCTGTCCAAGGTCAAGACTGAAAAGAAGCAGCTGCATGAGAAGATAAATGAGCTCGAGAAGGTTGGTAGTCATTTCAGTTTGCTTATTCCCAATGTGAATTTACAGTTAAGGCTAGCCCAAGAGATATCTACCTTCCTTCTAGGTTACAGTGACGTTGTTCCCCAGCATTTTGAAAACTTACCTTTGGCTGCTCCCATGCAATACGTTAATTCAGTATGAAACATTCCTATGTGACGATAGCCATTAGAAACCCAATATCCCCTTTGATTCTACAGGCGAAGAGCAACCAAGAGATTGACTTGACGTTCAAGCTGAAGTCGCTCCAGCAGAGTCTGGAGCAGGAGGAGGCAGAACACAAGGCCACCAAAGCCAAGCTGGCAGATAAAAACCACATCTACCAGTCCATCGAGGAGGCGAAATCAGAGGCCTTAAAAGGTGAGGAGCTGGAGAGAGAGCAAAAGTGTCAAAGATGACTATTGGATTGATGAAACACCATCGTTAACGCTTGGTGGTAGGATGTTTTGTTGTATCTCTCGCCGCTAACTTTTTTCACTACATCAGCGACTAACGGATCTATATAACAGTTCTGGCTTTGTTTCTTGACTTTTCCAGCTCTGCTTTATGTTTTCATGTTGTCAGTCCGTACAGAGATACATCTGTGTGTATGTACGTGTCAGGCTATCTCAAGAACGCCTCAGAGGAATTTCTTCAAATTTGGCACCAATGTCAACTTGGATTCAATAATGAACTGATTAGATTTTGGTGGTCAGAGGTCAAGGTCACTGTGACACTGCATCTATCTAATTCTTGTAAATGCAATATTTCAAAAATGCCATCAAATTTGGCACAAACATCCACTTGACTGCAAGGATGAACTCATTTTAGTGGTCAAACGTAGGGGCCTGGCCGATTATCGGGGCCAATATTATGAGTTTTTAGGGTTATTGGTATCGGTGATTTTTTTTCCACCGATATGCTGATATACAGTTTTGTTTTCCTTAACTGCGCTGTTTTGCTCCTGGCGTGCCTCTCACTGCCTGCACGTACCACTCTAGGCTCTTAAAAGCAAACTCAAGATCTACCTTTTTACCCTGGCTTTTAATGGAGCTCTCCTTTATTTTTATTTTATTTATTTATTTATTTATTTTGTATTTATGATTATTGTGGGTTTTTTTAAAATTTATTAATCTGTTTTTATTTAGCTGGCATATTCTTCAACTTCGTTACTGTTAGTGACTTAATTACTGTTAATTCTGAGTCAACTACGA
This sequence comes from Epinephelus fuscoguttatus, assembly GCF_011397635.1. Classification (NCBI taxonomy): domain Eukaryota; kingdom Metazoa; phylum Chordata; class Actinopteri; order Perciformes; family Serranidae; genus Epinephelus; species Epinephelus fuscoguttatus. Next base: position 20,707,476 of record NC_064762.1, read on the forward strand.
TTTTTACAGCAGACATATATCGGATGTAAATACCAGCTATCGGTATCTCTGTTTCGTAATAATCGGTATCAGCATAGGCTCTGAAAAAAAGATCCCTCGTCAAACGTTACTGTGACCTCATAGAAACATTTTGGGCCATAACTCAAGGATTCATTTGCTAATGATGACAAAGTTTCACACAAATATGTAATAGATTAAAATGATGTAGTGATGACATTTTATATCCAAAAGGTCAAAGGTCAGCCTCCCTGTGACATCATAATGTTCTGCAGAAAGCTGGCCATTACTCAGCCTCACAACTCAGGAACAGAAGGGGAGACATTTGGAATTGGTGACTCTAATGTTGGGTGTCCACCTTGAAACTGTCATGACTGTGTAGATCTTGGATGATGCCAGGTTGTAGATGTGTGTGAAGCATCCACATTTAAGACCATTCTGTGCAGCAACATTTGAAGTATTCTTAAACAGTCATGGCTACATATGAGTCTGGACAGACATGGATGTAAACTGAAACTGCAGCTTGACTGGTTCGCAGAGGCAAACAACCACATGGCTTTAATTCTAGTTTCTGTTCCTCCTCTTTCCTATCCGCCTCTAGTAAATCAAAATTCACATCACAATCTGACTTGTTACGCAGTCACAGCTGTGTGTTAATAAAGTGTTTTACAGCTTTGAATACAGCTCAGTCAGTGGCAATCAAGGACCGTAGCGATCTATTTAATAAACTGTATCTTACATTAACACAAATATTGAGATAAAAAAACAAAAGAGCACAAGTATTATCTATTATGGGGCCTGATTGATGGAGTAGACCTTGGACAAGCTGCAGTTCTTGAAAGGAAACTTACTGGCCGGCCTTCAACAAACAATGTTTTACTGTGGTTGTCTCTTCGGGCACCTGGCCATTTATCTGGCGCTCCTAGCAGGTTGAGTCAAAGGCAGAAATTGTTTTGTCAATACTGTGATATTGAGCGCAGGATAAATTACCCTCCTGATCGTTTCCCTGGTTGTTTCGTTGCAGAGATGGAGAGCACCCTGCAGGAGGAGCGCAGCCAGAAGCTGCAGGTGGAGGGAAAGCTGCTGCAACAGGAGAAGGACCTGTCCATGCTGGAGCGCGACTACAAGCAGGCACAGCACAAAGTGGAGGAGCTGCAGGCACAGAAGGCCAAACTTTCTGAGGAGGTGCGTCTCTCTCTTTATTAATAAATCGCTTGATAGACAATTATAAATTATAATATATTGATAAATGTGCAGGCTCTAAGTCTCCGAAAATGGTATTATTCAGGCCTTGACCAACGCTTAGCTGAGCCTAGTCAGGTTTGATAGTTGGTTTGTTTTTTCCATCTTCTATTTATTTCAGAAAAGTGAACAATCAATAAGTAGCAACGACCAAGGCCTGAACATACAAACATAACAGTACACTGAGGGTCATATCAGATCTCTACATCCCTTCCCTCCACCCCAGACAGTCTAGTATTGATCACCACTTCAAGTTTTCAAAGCAAAAAAAAAAGTAAAACAGAAACCAAATGTCGTGAAAAATTTCACCACAGGACTGTTTTTTTTTTTGTTGAGTTGATCTTCAAGGTAAAAAATGTGATATTCGGTCTATGAACAGCTTAAAAGTTTGAGGAGATTTGTTTTTACCAAAGGAGAAGTATGCATGTCTTAGCAAAATATGTTCTAGTAATAGATACTAATTTTTATTGAACTGAAAATCGGTCGTATCGTTTACTAAATAGGATCAAGGGTTTAAATCAAATTCTATTTCCAAAACTAATCTAGTGAAGTGAAGTGAAGTGTATCGACTCTAGAAAGTTGTCAGCAGATCGCATCACCAAAACAGATGCATTAACATTCTGTCTTTGGTTTTGTATCTGGGACAGTTTGAAGGAATGAATGAATGAATTGATTACTTTATTTCAAGCAAAACATCATCACAATATTTCAAACTTATTTACAGCTATTAATAAACATGCAAACAGTCTTACATATTAAATATACAAATCTTATCTCAACCAAGCCCCAGATAAATAAATATTTACTTGTAAATGAGGAATATTTTCTTTCATAAATGTTTCGTTGGGTAATTTGATCTAAAACCATCCTAAGATCTTTTCCTCAGATATTTAATTTAGTTATAAAAGATGAATAACCTTCTCTGGGTAGAATATCATAAAATTTGCAGAATTTGCCTTTGATTATAATGGAGGACATTAATATTTCCTGTTTTTCAGATAATCCAGACCTAAAATTATCTTCTTTGACAAGTGGTTGTACAACATTCCAAATCTGTAGCCATTTAAAAAATACCTATTTTAAAAACATGCCAAACAGCAGGTTATTTTCTTCACTATGAATATTTGCAGCTTTTCCTTTTCACATTTCAAGTCTTTTAACCGATGTTTAGACAAAATATGCCATAAAAATGACACGTTGGGCATTTGTTCTCATTTCTAGACTTTTAATAGACTATTTGATTGTTTGTAATGTAAATTATCACCAGTTTGTTTTGCAGCTTGTGTGCCACCACTGAACATGCTTGTATGCATGTGTGTTTGTGCAGGTAAAGAGCCTGGGCTTGCGTCTGGAGCAGGAGGTCCACAAGCGCAGCCTGAGTCAGAGCGATCTGAAGATGCAGAACCAGCAGGTGTCGGTGCTTCGCACCTCCGAGAAACAGCTCAAACAGGAGCTCAACCACCTGCTGGACATGAAGCAGGTCCTGGAGAAACAGAACCAGGAGCTCCGCAGGTCAGTCACACATAAATCACATAATAAGCATAATGCATACTGAGCATAAACACATAATGCAGCTGAGTTTGCTGTAACGTTGTTGGCAAATGGTTGTTGAGACTCTGATTCATCGTATCTGGTTTGAGGAAAGTGCTTTGGCTCTGGTGTTTATTTGGCCAGCAGCAGTGATTGACAGATTGTTGGTCCTGTTCCAGGGAGAAACAGGAGGCTGGTGACCAGCTGAAGGAGCTGAAGGACCAACTGGAGGCTGAGCAGTATTTCACAGTAAGTCTTAACAACAATTTTTCTTCTTTTGTGTACCTTGTTTACAAGCAGTCGTGACTGCCAAACAATATAACAGTCCTCAGCAGAGACAACATAATATTGTCAGACTAGTAAAATAAACTCTAAATCTCTCCACAATGAGAGGGTCAAATGTTTATATTCCACCTGCGTCCAGAATCTGTGATAGAAATTAACTGAATCCTAAATTGTTTTTGTCCTTAGACCCTTTACAAGACACAGATTCGTGAGCTGAAGGACGAGCGAGATGAGAGGAATAAGCTGTACAAAGAGCTGCAGCAGCGACTGGCAGAATATCAGGAGGAGAGGTAACCAGCTCAAACACTGCAGCAGTAAAATGACCTGATATTTCTGCTCTGTTGTAAACAGCACACACATCAGAGGGTCTACAATTTGAACAATTAAACAGCACCTATAGGACATTTTACCTGCTATCGTTTTTGGAGGAACTTGCCTAGTGGCTGATGGCTGCGCAGCCTCCACCAGTCACATGAGGACATACCTCACCGACCACAGCTGAATACGGGAGGGTTGTGTTAAATGCAGAAATAAGGAGCTGATCTTCTAGTGTTTCAATTATAAAACAACGTATAGGTTCCATTCTAAAATTGTACAGATGGAAAAAAGCCAAAAATGGCATGTGCCAAAAAATATTCAACAGTTTCTGCAATCAGGCTTCCATCTCACAATTTGCGAAAATGAGGCGTGGCTCCTGATGCATTGGATGTGCTGAATGTGCATATTAAGGCAGTACAGGATGAGGCGCACATTAATAATCCTCCAGGACTGTAACATGCTCATGTTTAGCGTGAAATTCATAGGTTGAGTTTTTAGAGTTAAATGTCAGTGGCAGTGAAGCATTCGCAGGATAATACCACAAAGATAACATCTGTCTGTTTTTTAAGAAGGTAACAGACTTTCCAGATTAGTGTTATTTGCCTTCTGTCAGCCAAAATGGAGGACTTGACCTTTAACTGAATGAGTGGAGCAGATTAGCAGCGTTCCCAGATGCACTACAGCCAAAGATCACTGAGGATAACAAGTTACACTCTGATCCAGTGTAACTCTCACTTGGAAAATCGTGCATTGACAAAAAGGTCATTCATAAATGAAAATCTGTCCATGCTACGGCAGAGTGTGTCTGACTGGCCTAACAACAGCAGGGGTAGGATTTATCCAGCTGTAGCAATTTGTTAACAAGATAATAACAGTTCCTTCTCCTGCTCTCTCCACAGGGACTCCCTGACAACCCAGCTGGAGGCCAGTCTGACCAAGGCGGACTCTGAGCAGCTGGCTCGCTCCATCGCTGAGGAGCAGTATTCGGACCTGGAGAAGGAGAAGATCATGAAGGAGCTGGAGATTAAAGACATGATGGCGAGACACAAACAGGAGCTCAGTGACAAGGAGGCCACCATCAGCTCGGTGAGATCAGAGAGTGATTTTTTTTATTAATTACATCTAGGAAGTTTTGATGCGATTTCTTTGAAAAACATGGGGGAAAAAAGCAATGAGCAGCTTGGTAAGAAATGTCCCACAGATTGCAAAAAAATTAATAGATAAAGAAAATTATGGGAAAAAAAACCTGGGGAAAAAAAAGCTTGGCAAAAACTATATTTCTAATTATTATTATTATTATTGCACTCATTACTCATTTCTTTTTTACTAATTTTTGGTTTTTATTTCTCTTTTTATAATTTTTTGCAATTTTTTTTGGGTCATTTCTTCGTTCATTGCTCATTGCCTCCTTCCCATGTCTGTGAAAGAAATTAAGCCAATCTGCTCAGGTGTCACATATTGCCAAAAAGACAAATGACAGACTAAAAGTAATCAATAAGAATTAAAAAAAAAAAAAAATTTATTTAAGCATTTTAAAATTATGTACAGAACAGGTCACCAAATACTTGGTTACAGTGATGTATTGTAGACACTTTTTGAATCATTCTTTATTGTTATTTACATGTTCCTGTTCCAAAAATTAACTGAAATAATAAAATCTATCAAAAAACTTTTCTATGGATGTCAGTTTAAGGCCCACGACGGAGGTCAAAATGTGACCTGCAACAGTGTGGCTTGTTGATTTTAGCCTAACTCAGGGGTAGGCAACCTGTGGCTCTTTCGCCCTTCTCCAGTGGCTCCCTGTGGCTTTGGCACAAAATTATAAAGAAATTAATAATGGCTATTTCTTAACATTTTGATTTCAATTTTTTATTGTCACAGTCCTTGAGTGATTCTTACATTCGGTATTGTAAAAATGTGTAGCCTCTTCAGAGTTTAAAAAAAAAAAAAAAGCTTTTACATTTCATCAACTAAATGTTCGTCAGGCGGCCTATCGCCTTTTACCTTAAATTTTGCTGAACCTTAATAGCAATGGCTTGTCTTGGACCTCCCTAGCAAAGCTAGCTATGGATTCCAGATCGAAAAAAGTCTTGGAGGAGAGTCGAGAATTAAACAGTGTGCGGGCATATTCGTTTGCTTTTACAGCCAACCCTGCTAAGTTAAAGTACCAAACAATCCTAAATAGCCCACTGCAGAGTAGCTGCCTTGTAAAACATATCAGTAAAGGCATATTTAGACCTATTAGTAATGTTAATGGGTGAATTTAAACTTACTGTTACCTTCATTACAAGGCTCAAACATGTTTTGCGGCTCCAGGCAGATTATTTGAGAGCTTTTTTGGCCAAAAATGGCTCTTTTGACAGTAAAGGTTGCTGACCCCTGGCCTAGCTGATTACTAGAAATGCCTTTTGCTCCATGACTTTGTGGAGGAATTGCAGCCCACCCCAGTTGGTTAAGAGGAGTTGTGGTCAGTGATGGAATAAAACATTTTTTTTATCAATTGCAAATCACCACAACCATGAGAGGTCCATGAGCACACAGTCATCAATGTGCACAAAAAAATATGAGGCTGATCCTGGTCCAGTAGTGTTCGAGATATGCTGCAGACACAGTTACACACACTTAGACGCACACGACCAAATGCATGATCCCCTCCTAAAAATCTACTAATGTAGTACATTGTCTCTTTCTTATTTCTTCTTCCAGTTCTTATTAATATTAAGCATATGGTGACCTGTTTTTAAATGTGCCGTTTAGTTATCTTGCTTGTTTCTTTGACACTCACCTCACCTCTACCCTGATGTCCCCACAGCTGGAGGAGTCCAACCGCACTCTGACGGTGGATGTGGCTAACCTGGCCAGCGAGAAAGAGGAGCTCAACAACCAGCTGAAAGACATGCAGCAACGTGAGTGTCATTCGGAGCTAACAAGCGCCACAAAAAGAGAACTCATTACTACTGGAACGACATTTACCTCAGTCCTGAAAAATGTGTTAAAAAACCATCTGACATATCTGGATGATTTATAGGGAGAGGGCTGTAAAAATGTCATGAAAAGTAGCCATTAATCTCTTCATCAGGGGAGCAAGTGTCTGCAGATTGGCAGAATACTGGTCTTCAGACTTGTAATTTATGGATTACTTCTGTAAAACTTATGTTAAGTAAGTATCTGTTATTTATACAGAGTTCCAGAAAGCCAAGGAGGAGGAGAAGCACATGAACTCGCTCAAACTGTCCTTTGAAAAGCAGCTGCAGAATGAAAGGACACTAAAAATTCAGGTGTGTGTCTGGGCGCCTACACAGGTCTGGAAGGCCTGGGATATTTTCTATGGTCTCCTACTTTTACCGTCTGACTTTTTACGACTGTTATGTCACATCATTTGTTGTTAAGAATAATGTTCAGCTGCAGGCTTTGTGTTGAACTCGGGGCAAAATCACTGAGATCTGAAACAAGTTTTTAAAAAATCTATCTCGCAGCAACTTTGATTTTCCTGCAGACCTTCCTGAGTTCACAATAATCACAAGTAAATCTCTGAAAAGCTTTATTGCTGCATTTTTGCTTCCAGGCTGTCAACAAGCTGGCTGAGGTGATGAACAGGAGGGAGACGGTGCGAGGAGGCCACCGAGGCACCGGCACCGAGGTGCACAGGAAGGAGAAGGAGAACAGGAAGCTGCAGCTGGAGCTGAGAGCAGAGAAGGAGAAGCTAAACAGCACCATCATCAAATACCAGAGAGAGATGATGGATATGCAGGCGGTCAGTACGCTGAACAAATAGCATGAATATAAACATGTTATCAGTTCTTATGCAAATTACAAACAAGAGTAAACACTCTGAACTGCAGTTAAAGTCTGTTTGTGTCTGTTATTTAGCTGATAGCAGAAGAGAACCAGGTGCGTCTGGAGCTTCAGATGGCGTTGGACAGCAAAGACAGCGATATCGAGCAGCTGCGTTGCCAGATCTCTTCCCTTAGCGTTCACTCTCTGGACTCCACCAGCATCAGCAGTGGAAATGACCTGGACATGGGTGAAGGATACCCAGGTAGGCAAACAAAGGAGTCTTCATCTCACACCCATCCTCCTGTGATTAGGCACCCACATGTACAAAGAACAAAAATTCAAACGCAACTGTTTTGTTTCTGGGGGAGAAAAAAAAAAAATGAGTTCAAATTGTCAAAAGGCTTAGTTTGCTCAAATTTTGTTCACAAATTTGTTTAAATGTGTGTTAGTGAGAACTTTGCTGATATAATCCATCCACCTGACAGGTGTGGCATATCAAGATGCTGATTAAACAGCATCATTACTACGCAGGTGTGCCTTGGGCTGATCACAATAAAAGGCCACTCTAAAATGTGCAGTTTGATCACACAGCACAATGCCACAGACGTCACAAGTTTCGAGGGAGCTTGCCATTGGCATGCTGACAGCAGGAACGTCCACCAGAGCTGTCTCATATGTCTTTACTGAGAAGTTGGCAGTACGTCCAACCAGCTCAGGATCTCCACATCCAGCTTCTTCTAACCAGCCAGATGACCCTGCAGTTGAAGATGACCTCAGATGATCTTGCAGGTGAAGAAGCTGGATGTGGAGGTCCAGGGCTGGCTCACTAGGCTGGTTGGATGTATTGCCAAATTCTCAGAAATGGCATTGGAGACGGCTTATGGTTGTGAAATGAGCATTTAATTCACAGGCAAAACGTGCACATTTCAAAGTAGCCTTTTATTGTGACTAGCCGAAGACACACCTGTGTAATAATCCTCCATGTTGATATGCCAGACCTGTCAGGGGGATGGGTTATGGATAATGTTGGCAAAGTGTTCACTAACACACTTTAAACAAATTTTGGATATGAAAATTAAGAGAAAAGTCTTTTGTATGCATTGAAAAAGTCAGAGATTTTTTCATTTCAACTCAAAAGTGCTGCATTTATATTGTTGTTTAGTGTACGTTCAAAGCGTCAAATACACTTCCTGCATTCCACTTCCTGCAGCCCCTCTTCCTGAGTTCTCCCTGTTTCCTTTGTTTTGACGTTGAGTCTCTTCCAGGCCAATTGTTGCTGACCTTTTCCTCTTTATGCCTCTTCCTCCCCCACCTCCTTTCACCTTAACCTCTGTCTTCGGGGTCCGGCACAGTGCACATTACTCACTCTCACACCTCCGAATCAATGTCCTTCACCTACCAGCGCACACACAAATCTGTGCGCATCGACACACGACCCAACCTTCACTCTGCCCACTCTCTCTTCGATTCTGACTCTGACAACGACAACGAAGAAGAATATGACGGGCAGGTGGAGGAGGGCCACCGTCCCCTGGCCCTCACCTACGAACAGCCCCCTGAGGCTGAACCTGCAGGTGACCCTGCATGGCGGTGCAAACCTGGGATGGGGATACAATGACCCAGCAATGTTACACTGGTTTAAAATTTGACTTTTTTCCTAAATTAATTAATATGTGAAAGAAATACCCCCAACCCTGGTTCAATCCTGCAAAGTTTCAGCTAATCCCTTTACCCTTGACTCTGTCTCTGCTGTGCTTTAATCCTTTTTAATATTAACCGGACATCTGAATACTCACAGCTTGATGATGGCCTGCTTTGCTCAAATTTATTCCACTGCAAAAGATGTGGACATTTCTCCAAGAGTGAAGTTTGTGTGTGGAGTTTTTCCTGAGCCTAGAACAAAAAGCTTTCCACTTGAGTTTATTTTTCCTCACCAGACACTGTGTTGTGTGCTGCAGATTCCCTATAATCCGCACAGCTCCCACTGAATAATCTGCTGCTGAGACCAAGTGGCAAAGCTTCCTGCCACTTGCCCTTTGGTTTTAACGAGGAATCATTTCCTCTCCCAAGTGATGAGGGATGTTTAAAGAAAATGCTGCCATTTGGAAATGTCAAGGTGTTCTTTCAAGTGGTTCACACGATTGAAGGCAGTTCTCCTCTTTGTGTTAACATCTTCCTGTTTTGTTTTTTTTCTCTGCAAATTAGACTCCAGGCTGGAGGGCTGGATTTCAGTTCCTAACAAGAAAGAAAAGCGGTTTGGCTGGGAAAAAAAAGTAATGTATCCACCGCTATATTTCATATACACATCTGTTTTCTTAGCAAATACCACTACCATTTAGTCATATCCCGCTCTAATCATTTGGCCCTTGTTGCCTTTTCCTTTAAAGTATATAGTTGTGAGCAGTAAGAAGATCCTGTTCTACAACAGCGAGCAGGACCGAGAGCAGGCCAACCCTTTCATGACCCTGGACATTGAGTAAGTCATTTAAAGTGGGGTTTGAACATGTAATACCAAACATTTCTTATGATGGTAAAATGCATTTATAGAGAACTTAACAGAACTGCCCGCAAAGGTTAACTGCAGTAACTACAACTCCCTCCAAATTAATCAAATTATCCAAATTAAACCTCTGGATGTCTGTTCTGTGTTGTGACAAAATATCTTGGTTCAATCTTCAAGCTCTGTTCTAGAGAAAATTGATAAAACATATTGGGCTGAACAGTCAAAAAACTTTGTAACCATTTCTCTCAGTTTCAGTGTTAGCATAGTTACTGTAGTTAACCTTGGTAGGGAAGAGCCTACGGACATGCTAGCATCTCTGTGGGGTCATACTTGGGCACAGAAGTGCTTTGAGCTAAATGCTAACATCATCATAAACTGACATGGTAGCAGCGCTAGCATCACTAACATCATCATAAACAGACATGCTAGCATGCTAAGCGCAGGAGTGCTTTGAGCTTAATGTTAGTCTCGCCACCAGACATTCAGAGATCTCCGCCTTCTGATAATGCTATCATCATGTTAAACAGACATTATAACAGACAGACATGCTAGCATGCTATACACAGAAGTGGTTTGAGCTTAATTCTAACAACATCATGTTAAACAGACATCATAAATAGACATGCTAGCATGCTAGGCACAGAAATGCTTTGAGCTAAATGCTAACATCATCATGCTAAACAGACACCATCATAACCAGACATGGTAGCAACGCTAGCATCACTAACATCATCATAAACAGACCTGGTAGCAGCGCTAGCATCACTAACATCATCATAAACAGACATGCTAGCATGTTAGACACAAAAGTACTTTGAGCTAAATCCTAATATCAACATGCTAACGTGCTCACAATGTCAGTGGTAACAGAAATCAGTTCCTTGTATTCACCATCTTAGTTGAGCGTGTTAGCATGCTAACATTTGCTAATTAGCACTAAACACAAAGTACTGATGCTGGTGAGAAAGTCATTACTTTTGGAGGTATTTGAACATAAACCAAAGCATTGGACAAATTTAATATTTAATATTTGACTTCATCCTGAAGGGGACATGAATATTTCTGCCAAATCCATCCAGTAGTTACATTTCACTGAAAACTAAAAACGTGACCCTCATGGTGGCACTGGAGGAAAAGTCAGAGGACCTGTTGGGGCCTAAGAAGTGGACAGCCATGCTGCTAGTGTGGCTAAAAGCAAAAATAAGATAAAATAGAGAATAAGAACAAAAGGCAAACTTTAAAGCAGCAGTAAAAAATAATGACTGTTTAAAAATCAGTAGAATACAATCAGGGTAAAGTCCCTTAAAAGAGGAAACTGACTCATCTAAGTATACATATTCGCTGCTACACATTATGATATTTTTGTACCCTTATTAATTGCACTTAATCACCATGGTCTACTCTCAACTATTCTGTCTCTCTCCATCCAACAGTAAGCTGTTTCATGTCCGCCCTGTCACTCAAACTGATGTGTACCGTGCAGATGCCAGAGAAATTCCAAGGATATTCCAGGTAATGAGCTAGGACACTTCTTGTTACCGTTTCTTTCTTTCCCCTCTCCCTCTGCTCAGACTGTCAGTATAAATGAGGTTCTCTCAATTCAACTGCCTGCCTTAATAAACCCTCAATAAAACTCCTCTCCCTCTCCTTTCTTTCCAAAGATCCTGTATGCCAATGAAGGCGAGATCAAACGGGATCAGGAGGTCGCAGTTGAGCCAGCGGCATTTGGCGAACGTCCCTCCTACATCAGCCACAAGGGCCACGAGTTCATAATCACTCTGTACCACTTCCCATCCAGCTGCGAGGCCTGCACTCGGCCCCTGTGGCATGTTTTCAAGCCCCCGCCAGCCCTTGAGTGCCGCCGCTGTCGCACCAAGTGCCACAAGGATCACCTGGACAAAAAGGAGGAAGTGATTGTGCCCTGCAAGGGTAAGAACGCTCAGTCAAGAGATGATAGGGAACTTAACCTCTTCTGTGGAGCCAGCATTAAGTTATACACCACCACGATTCTGCTTGTTTCAGCAGCTGCTGGATTTCCCACTATAGAAACCTATTTTATTAGATATTAAAGGTATACTATGCAGAATATTTCTAAAAAGTAATGTTTAGACTCATACAGAAGAAGCGTGTGGCGATGTATTTATCTGCAGAGTATCTGCCCTCAGCCTGTATTTTCTGATGTTCATCCTATTTTGCCATGTTCGGGATGTTTGAGGATGCAGCGCACACTTGAGGTTGGAACTTTATAAGAAAGTTAGCAACCAGGTGCCAGACAATATGCAGCACACATCAAAGAGGAAGCTACGAAAATTGCAGACACGACATAGAGAATGACTAAATAAATTTAAAAAAGCGACGCAAAATGCCAGGAAGATAAAGCGGGCTTTGGCTTTCACTTTTCCTTGTGATTCTGTTTCAGTAGCCTACAATTGCTGCACAGTGTACCTTAAAGAGGGCCAATTAGTAAATCCTCATCAATTAATCATTGATTTATTTTCTGATTTATTGTTTAGCCTGCAAGATGTCAGGAAATAGTAAAGGATGGATGAATGGATGGATGGATGGAAGCTGGAACTAATCATATTTGCCCTTTTTGCTGGAAAAATGACAATTCTAATGATTGTATCGTTTTTCAAATTGTTGCCAATTAATGACCTTTTGGTCAAAAAAATAATTGATAGTTTCAGCTCTATAAATCAGTTACTGCTTATCCTGGCACAGGGTCATGGTAAAGCCTGATTTATGGTCCTGCGGCGTACCTACGACATACCTACGTTGTTGTCGTGACGCCGTTGTGTCACTCCATTTCGTTGCGGTGCAATTGACCGCCAGAGCGGAAGGATGCTGCGTTCTTTTCCTGAATGGTTATCGTCTACATCGCAACAGAAGATGCAGAGATGGCGGGGATGGCGCAATCTGGAAATATGGAACCGGAAATGCGTTGCTACCAAGCAAACCAATCACAGCCCTCTCGGTCTGCACTGGGTCTGCGTCGCCTCGACGTGTAGTTACATTTTTGGGGAGGTGCACGTCAGGCTACGCCGGGGGCTACGGCGAGCCTTCTGCATAGCCACGTACCCTATGAAGTAGCGACGTCGTTGATTTAACGCAGGACCATAAATCAGGCTTAAAGCTGGAGCCTATCCCAGCTGACACTGGGCAAGAGGCAGGGTACACCCTGGACGGGTCGCCAGACTATCACAGGGCTGACACATAGAGACAGACAACCATCCATGCTCACATTCACACCTACAATCAATACAGAGTCCTCAGTTAACCTAACCTGCATGCCTCTGGATTGTGGGAGGAAGGCGGAGAACCTGGAGAAAACCCACACCCATGAACATATTTTTAATTTAATTACCACTGAGGTGATGTTGAGAGCTTTATGGTCTTCATCAGATAAAACACAACATAGAGACACACCTTCAAAAACCTACTCTGCCAGGTCAGGTAACATCACTGGAAACATCACCAAGGTGGTAATTAAATTAAATATATGTTCATGGGAGCATAGTCTAATGTGCAGACTCTTTATTTCTGTCTGTTGCATTATCTCTTGTCCAGCACCTAGTGTTCATCGTCTGAATGTGCGTGCTTTTGGACACCTTTTGGCAAAATATTATAAACATTTTTCAGTGTACTTCAGTCCAACACAACACTACTACAATGTGCAGCATGAAATTGCACCATAGAATTTAGCCAGCATACAAGAAAATATAAAACTCAGCATAAATGTAATGCAGTGTTTCTGTTTTTCTGGTCCTTCAGTGTGGCTTGGCTGTTATGTTGGAAAATTACTTGATTTGATTACTTTGTAAAAACAGCTGTTAAAACCACAGAACTCTTGTTTCTAATCTGATGTAAATCCCTTCCTTTTACAGTGAACTATGACATGTCCACCGCCAAAGAGCTGCTTCTGCTGGCCAACTCCAAGGAGGACCAGCAGCGCTGGGTCAGTAACCTCCTGAAACGCATCCCGAGGAAACACCCGACGTTGAGTCCTCCCGCAGCAATACAAAACAGCCTTCCTGAAGCAACAGCGCGCTCGTCTCCACAAGCCTCTCCGCGGCCTTCACCCAGGGGGTCGCCTCATATGTCGGCGAGACATCGCGGAGCCATCAAGGTCCAGCCCAGCAGACAGCAACAGCCGTCAGGGAAGCCCAGGTGAGGACGGGGAAGATTTTACCGCACACAGGAGATTTTTGACTTTTTTGTTTCTGCAATGACTGTTTACACATGATATAACCATCTTATTCAAAGGTCAGAGTCACTGTTTGTTATTTTATAAAGTTTCAAACTCAGTGTGCAAAGATGATTGACACATGTGAGGTTGTATTTATTTTCAGACATGTGACACTTTCGGGGGAAAAGAATGGACTTAGTGTGCAAAGGACTTTAATCTGCAGCTCACTTTTGTTTGGCCCCATTCCTGTCAGTGTCACAAGAGAACTTAATTTACTGTAAACTATGGGACAAAAAAAAAACAAGGTAAAATACTATAAATATGAGCTAATCTTAAAAAAAAAAAAAAAAGGATTATTTTTTATGTAAATTTTGGTTTAAAATTTAGTTATTCAGTTATTTGCAGGTAAAAGAGGCCAAAAGCTGGCTGACACGGGATTTCTTGATTTAAACAGGATGCCTGAATCATTTGCACAGTGCTGTATACAATATGGGTGTGCACACATCTGCGAGCTACGTAGTCAGCCTGTGCTCCGAGTGCACGTTCATACTTTATATAATAACCTGCATAAACCTTTGTAAGAATGCAGAACAGAAATCATGAATTAGTTTAATTTGATGAAAATGAAAAGTTGGACTGAGTGGCAAAGTGTGGGTTGGTTTTATTTCTAAAAATCAAAGACTGGATAGTACACCAGTATAAAGGCATACAGATTATATTGACAATGTTTTCCTTTTATTTGTATATTTGGTCTCACACCTGCATACATGGATGCTGATAGTCTGCTTGTAAGCCAGTGTGGGCATCTATAGCCCTGATTCCACCAAGCACTTTCAGTATGGTACCTTTGGAACCAAAAGTAATCCCTCAGACATGGTATCTAGACCCTAGGGTTTCCACCACAAACAGTACTCTTAAAAGTGGACAAGGTTGTTGTCACTCGCTGCTCCGTCCAGCACTCACTGTATTTCCCTTATTATCGGTGACACAGATGAAGTCTGCACCTCGTTTATCGTCCACAGAAAGAGGCTGCACGCCGACATTTTCAGAACAAACAAAAAAGGCTGCAGTGAGAGTCAGCAAAACATCCTTTATTTTTATAGTTATAGTTTACTAATGTAAAACTTGCCACAGTACGAACAGTGGTTTAAAAAACAGCCACAACTCAGCCCTTAGCAGAGTGACCGTCCTCTATTGACCAATCAACGGACTGCAGAGTTCACAGCTCCACCGTTTAGTACCAGATCTGTGTGCCAGGTACCCCAACAGAGGGGGGACCAAAAATGGGGACGGTACAGAACGGTTCCATCGGTACCATCCACAACTTTTCACAGTGGAAAAAGAATAAAAAACGTACCAAACTGAACCGAACTGCTCAGTGGGAACAGGGCTTATGATGTAAGATACTAGATTTGTCTTGTTGGGCCATAATTTAGTCTATCTAAATGTCATTGAATTTTAGCACTGTTTAGTTTTCAGTATAATGTTATGATGGTTAATTTGGTAATGTATCAGCAGTCATTTAAAAGTCATCTGAAAATCTTAAGGGAAGTCTCGCCGCTAAAGATCTAAGTGTAAAAAACAAATAAAACATAATCTCTGTAAGTTATAGTTCGGTGTGATGTATCCTGTTGGTTAGTCCTTGCATTAAAGCAAAGATTAGGTCAATAAACAGCTTTTTAGGTTGTGGTTTAACTAGTATATCCAAAAAGTGAGGAATTGACCCAATATGAGCCAATGAGAAGGTGCATGAGGCATTCAACACAGGAGAGACCTTGTGTTTTTAGGGATTCCCGTCAGTAGCCACCTAGTTGAGTAGGAAACCAGTATGGTAGTCACTAACTGTAACTGTCTTGTTTTCTGTGATTGATTAAGACACTCAGTTGTCAAAGTTTGCTCTCAGTCACGACCTAACTGGCTCTCATCCCTCAGCACTGGCCCCATGCTCCGTATCATCCTCCACTGACCTCTGACCCCGACCCCACCATTCTAACGTCTCTCATGCTGGGAGACTGTAAGTAGAAGAGCTTGTTGCACCTGCCCGCCCTCCAAAACGCTGTGCTGTGTGTCCAATAACACCCCCCTCATCATAACAAGCAGGACTGGACTGAGCCGCTCACTAAACTACTCACAGCTCTACACTGCCCCCTGCTGAGCCTGGCATGTATTGCCCCAGCAGATCATGAAGCACTAAAGGCTTCTTACCCCTCAATGAACCTCCATACTTACTGTTTCAGATTGCTTGAGTTTGGCCTGAAAGACTGGAGTTGGCCATTGGATGATGACGATAATGATGATGATGATGATGATGATATGTTCTTCTGAAGGAAGTGAAAGAGGGGGGACAGAGGGTAACTGCACCTCTGCATGTGTGTTTGCAGTTAATAGGAGGCCTTTATGTGGCCAGAGGCATGTTTTTGTGTGATTTCTAAATTTGCAGTTGAGTGTGAAGACATGAACTTGATGTTTGGACTTCATCCTTGTTACAAGAATAGTTTTATGGTTTGGGGGAATTGGCTTGCTGCACATGCTTAGTGCACAAAAAGCAGACTGATTTGGCAGTAATAATTTTTGCAAGAAGTAGAATATTAAGGCAGTAGTTATCTGCTGAGAATATTTTTCATAGCATGTCAGTCTGTAGGTAAATTTTGCTGCTCTTCAGGTTACTGCACTGCGTACAACTTGAGTCAGTTGGGAGCTAGCTAAAGGAGCCGCTCATTTGGGGATTACTGCTCGTAACACCGTCCTGACCAGGCTCCCAGGATGTGCGGCAGGCGTTGAACTCAATTTTAGTTGTGGCTTACTAAAATTGACATGGGAGTTGTAGAATTACAACTCCCATGTCTGTCATGTGATGCCATTGGGCCCAAAAAGGCTCTTTCCCCAAAGAAAAAAAAAGAGATGTCTATAAATCAGTGGATACATTTTTTTAGTGTTACAACTGCCGCAGAGTAACTTGTTCCATCTGTTCAGTCCAATAACATTTGGAAATAGAAGAGAGCCACAAGATTAAATCATTTTATCCCCATTCAAGTTAGCGCTAGTGCGCTTGCTCTATGATGCGGAAGCAGCGCCGATCATCTGGATGATTTCATATGTGGTAGTTTGGTTTTTGGATTCATGCACCACTAAGCAACTTTGACAGGGATGAATGAGATCCTGCCTCCAGAGCTGTATCCAGTTCTCTTTATACATCAATGGTCCTGACCCAGCAGTATTGCTGTGGAAACACTGTGCCCACCTTTCAGTCTCCCCTCAGGTCACTCCAGTGAGTAAGTGGCTCAGTTTTAAGCCGCAAACCCCTTTTAGCATTGTTAGCTACTGTTAGCACTGTTAGCAGTGTCAGCGCGGCTAGTGGTGCTAACATAGTTAAGAGTGCTAAAGGGGTTTTGCAGATCAAAATGAAGCCATTTACTCACAGGAGTGAGATGGGAGTAGACACAAGGGTGACTACCATGTTTCCACAACAACGGCATCCCACCACCAGGACGACATCACCAGTGGTAATCACAAATAAGCAGCACTGCAAGCTAGCTTAGCTCCCACGTTACCAGGATGGTGCTCAGTGCAAAGTGGCCAAGGCCAACCAGTGGAGACTTTAGGGTTGGCAGTGGGCACCACGTTTCCGGTTGTTAATGCAGCTAGCAGTCTGTCTGTCAGCAAAGCCAACAAAAAAAATAAATAAAAGGCAAGACATTTAACGTTAGCTTACATCACATAACATTAAAATTTCACCACTGCTAAATGCATATCACTCTGAAATGCAGCTGTGAATATGGAGCTGCAGCCAGTTAGCTTAGCATAGCATTAACACTAGCAACTGGGGAAACAGCTAGCCTGGCTCTGTCCGGAAGTAACAAAATCAGCCTACTAGCACTTCTATATGAGACATTGTTAAAAAAAAAAAAAAAAAAAAAAAAAAGGCAATTTAAAAAACAGTATAATATCCAGAATACCTTTGGGTAGAGCCAGGCTAGCTGCAAACATTAGCGTTTGTACGGTATATATGTAGGTACTTGTATATCTGAAAATGGACTTCAAATTTCACTCCTTGTGAACATGCAGACCAAGATTATTCCCATATCTGTCTGCTTTTTATGCATTTCACTCGTGCATTGTGTGGCTTGTGAATAGCTTCCTGGTTTAATATGTGTGGATTTTGTGTGGGTGTGCCTTTGAAGTGCAGCCATTCTCTTGGTAGCATCCCAGGTTTTCACATAATTTTCTTTCTCTCTCTCTTTTCACAGTTAACCCTGGCTGATCAAAGATGTGTGTTTTCATCTTTGTGGATTAATGACCGCAGTCTGGACGCAGTGCCTACATGTGTCATTTCTTCAGGGAAGTAGACTGGAGAAAAAAAAAAAAAAAACATTAATCATGGAGAGAAACATTCACAGAAACCGGCTGTCGTCATGAGAACTGAGGCTGCCTTTGTCGTTGTAACAAGAGGAAGAAAATGAGTATTCATATTAGAGTGAGATTTTAACTAAAGGGAAAAAAAAGGTCAACACTCGGTGATTAAAACTGCCTTATTTTATAACCGTCATGACAAAAACGTGGACATTTTATTCTGTGAGGTGCAGTGACTCACATGGATTTGTCTTTGTGAGGTGTTAGGCATGTGTGTGAACATTTGTATATAGGATTAAGAGATCTGTCTGTGTATTGTAACACAGGAGGTGTAGCTCATAGAATATGATTGTTTTATTTTTATGGATATAAGTCAGCAGCACATTATGCAGTACATGCTTGTCTTGTAAATGAATACAGTTTTCATTACACAAAGTAGATCAATTAAAACATGAAACAGAATAATGTGAATTGAATAGGAACAATGTGTTATCTCCTCGACATTCATGGCTAATTCAAATAAATTCTATTACCCTGAAAATGAATATTTCATTTTATATTAATTGGTTATCATCACTTGGGAAGGATTTGTCAACCCTATCACCAGAACAGATGTTGGCATTGTTCATTTGTGCAAACCTCAGATACGAAACTTGGTACATCACTTCAGTATTACAATACAGTGTGCACTATCTTGTATGTCTAACATAATTAATTGATACCTCATTAACAATTCAGGTACAGTGCAACAAATTAAACAAGTAAGCGATAATGTAAAGTGAGCAGATCTCTGAGCGGGAATCACTCTTAAACGGGATTTAAACTTGTGGAGCAGACCCTACGCACGTTGCCTACACCGTTGTTTTTTTTTTGTTTTTTTTTTTACCATTTCCCTCAGTGGAAAGCTTTTATTTACTTTTAGTTTCACAGATAAGAAACGGCAAATTGCAAAGACAGTAAAGCCTCCACAAAATAGCATTTTAAGTCTTGTGTGTGATTTATACTTAGAGATTTATCCTGGCTTCATATGAACAGAGGAAATATTCGCTCATCGCTAGGCTAATTTATACAATGTAAGATGCCATAGGCTGGTGCTAATAACATTAGCATGTTATATTTGTTTTCAAAACGTGTTTAGTATAAGACAGTTGTTTTGTCAGTAAACCTTGTGAGTTGTAATGGAGCCGAATTTTTTAACATTACCTTTGTTAATGTTGCTGTCTTCCCTGGTTTCAGGTGAGTAAAGGAAAAGTTTGCTAGCTGCTAGGCTAATTTATACAATGTAAAATAAAGGCTTGTGCACATAACGTTAGCATGTTATATTTGTTTGCAAAACGCGTTTAGTATAAGACAGTTTTGTCAGTGAACCTTGTGAGTGGTAATGGAGTCGAACTTTGTAACATTACTTTTGTTAATGTTGTTGTCCCTGGATTCATGTAAGTAGAGGAAAAGTTTGCCAGCTGCTAGGCGAATGTATACATTTAAAAATGCCATAGGCTTGTGCTAATAACGTTAGCATGCTATATTTGTGGGGAAAATGTGTCCAGATAAAGACAAGTGTCTGTCTGTGAATGCTGCGAGTTATAGTGAAGCTGATTTGTGTACTTGAGTTTGAAACTGTCGCTATTAAGCCATGTTGTGTGTTTTAGGTGTGTTTTGAATCAACTTAACTTTACAGCACTTCACAGAAACCTCACTGTCAGCTAGTGTTCTGGAGGTGTAACTGCAGAGTGACACAGACACACCACTGCACAAGTATAAATGCTCACAACGGCGTGGGCGACATGCGTAGGCTACGACGTAAGGTCTGCTGCACAAGTTTAAATTCCTGCTTAACTGTTGTTGAAATGTGAAATATAAGCAAGATTAACAATACCACAAAGATAACTGATACAGTTAGTTCTAGCAGTGGTTCCTAACAGGTCCAGATTTCTCCTTAGTCATTAGTTCAAGGTCCACACAGTTTATATATTCAGTGTCATACTTGAATTTGGCCGTGTTGTTGAGCTAGTTTGCTGTCTCTGTCATGTAGCTGTCCAGTCGTCGCTCACTCTACAGCAGAAAATTACATTTCAAAGTAGCTTCTCTGTGCAGGAAATTCACTGTCCTTCTGTTTTTTACAAAGCTGACACGTTGGCGAGTCACTTGAGGTCCATTCAGGTTGGACCTGCGACCCACCGAGTTATTGCATCTCAGCGATATTATAAACAGAGATGTTGTAGGAATATTGTAGTGATCCTTGAGAGGTGTTACAGACTACAGTGTATTTTAGGAGACTATTTGAACTGCACCAGAATAGGTCTGTCTCTATCTTGCAAGTGCATGTGGAGTGAGTGGGCTTGACTGAAATAAATCTTTCAGAACAGCCTAAAGCCAACTGGCACTCATCATACATAATGTAATGGTTCATCATGTTGCCCATCTGCTAAAATCGTATTTCATACTGCAGGTCTCATCCATTCTGTCTATCAGCTGTGTGACTGTATGTTCTGCTTAAATAACCATGAAACCTGCCGTACCTGCCGGCTGTACCGACCGCTGCGACCTCAGGTGGCACGCAGCTTTCATCTCCTGCTTCTTCCTTCTCATCGTGAATCAACATGTATTCTTTTATCTCCAGGCTTTTCATTTACATTTCTAAAAGGACGTCCTTCCTGTAGTAGTGTCATGTAGTGTGTTACTTGTTTCTAATTCTTTAACTGAGTATTTCAATTTCATGCTAGAGTTAGAGTTTTACTCACTAGTTACTTTACAGGCTCAGAGTTAAGGTGAGCTTATAAAATATGAGATTATGAATACATTAGAGATTAAACTACCCATCACTATGCAAGATTAAAATTAACCCCTCTTCAACAGTAAAATGCTACTTAACACTTTAATGCATCAGTAATAATAGTCTAATAATGTAGTATAACAGCTGTGTAACACTCACATAGGCAATTTTACATTACATTTATATTTTGCTGATGATACTTAATTTATGTTGTCAACCTAGGACTTTTAATTGATTCATTCTTTTTCCGTAACTGCTAGGGGTTGCTGGGGAACTGGAGCCTATCCCAGCTGACATTAGGCGAGAGGCAGGGTACATCCTGGACAGGTCACCAGACTATCACAGGGCTGACACATAGAGACAGACAACCATTCACACTCACATTCACACCAACGGACAATTTAGAGTCACCAATTAACCTGCATGTCTTTGGAGTGTGGGAGGAAGCCGGAGTACCTGGAGAAAACCCACACTGACACGGGGAGAACATGCAGACTCCGTACAGAAGGGCTCCCCGACCCTGGGTTTACACCAGGAACCCTCTTGCTGTGAGGCAACAATGCTAACCACTGCACCACGGATGACTATAAACATTGGCAAATAAAATAAATTTTAAAACAAAATACTTATCATGGCCAAAATATTGTTAAGTCTGATCTGGTTTACAAAAGAAGTCGACATTTTGACTTTTGTTTGTTTCTTTAGACACTTGTTGCCGATGGTGGAATTTAAAAACTTCAATCAAAGCCTGATCCCAATTAAACGCCCAGTCCCTTTTACTAGCCTGGTGTGGTTACACATTTTGACAAATAAACGCCTGTCTAAATTAGATGCTGGGTCTGGTTGCCAAGCAGTTCATTTTTTCCTCAGATGTATAACAATTTGCTGAGCAACAATTTTGTGTGAACGTAATTAAAGGCCTGTCCCATATAGACGCCTCTCCCACATATAGGCCTGTTGATTTCAGTGATTTAAGCAAATAATAGCCTGGGCTATTAATTGAAGTTTTACGGTACATTTGCTTAAGTACTCCACTTGAAGGGACAGTTCACCCCCAAAAGTAGATATTTTTCTGTTTACCTGCAGTGCTATTTATGAATCTAGATTATTTTGGTGTGAGTTGCCGTGTGGAGATGTCTGCCTTCTCTCAAATATGATGGAACTAGAAGGCATTCAGGTTTTGGAGGTCAAAAAATAAATTTTCTTTGTACAGAGCTACACCTGCCTACTCTATCACAGTGCAGAACGAAGTGTGCATCTACTGCTAGCTCACCTAGCACCACTGAGCAAGCTAACGTCACAACTCAGCTGAGGAGGACACCATAAATGTTTATATCTCACACTGTCACGGGCCTCTTGTCCACAAAATCAAAAATACATATTTTTCCTCTTACCTGTAGTGCTCTTTATCAGTCTAGATTGTTTTGGTGTGAGTTGCCAAGTGTTGGTGATATTATGTCTGCCTTCTCTCCAGTATAATTTTGAAAAACTCAACATCAATGTCTCTTTCCACAAACCATGACCTTGTTACTCAAGATAATCCAGAAACTATTTTCGTTCTACTGAACTTCTCAGAAGCATGTATGTACCCATGAACAAGACGCTCATGCTCATGACAGTGAAAGATGCAAACATTACTGGCATCCTCCTCGGATGAGCTGTAACGTTAGCTAGCTCAGTGCTGCTAGGTGAGCTAACAGCAGATACACGGTTTCTTCTGCATTTCTAATTTATGCTACTGTATACATCTCCATCTTTTTTGCGTCATTTATTTGACAACCATAACTTCTACTTTGCTGATTAAGACTTTACATGGTCAGCATATAAACTACAGTACATTGTTATTGAAACATTTTATACCCAACAGTACAGTGAAGTTAAAATTAGCTCCAACTCAGCAAACTACAACTGTAAAATACTATTTAAATGTCAATTGATTTAACTTTTTATACTACCTGGAACACCTGGTTATAATTATTTTGGATGCACAAAGTATTTTTACATTACTGTATATTAACTTTCATGTAGGTAGAAGATCTGGATATTTGTTCCACCACTGCGTCAGTATATTTCTACTTCATACAATCCACATAATGGAAACAAGCTTATAAATTGAGATACATTTTATCCGTCAAATAAACTCACTGACTAAAATTTAAGGTTTAGGATAAAGCCATTATGTAACTTTTGTTCAGTGCTTACTGCTTTGCTTTAAGCTTTTTGCATATGTGAATAATTAATATGTAAACATTCAGCAGCATGACTAGTTAGCTTTTCAGATTATTAATTAAATGTTTAGCAAAATAACTTAAATCCACCTCATTTTAAATTGATCATGCATTTTTCTCTCTCTCCCGCCCTCTCTCTTCCTCTTTCCCCCATATCTAGAAAATCCAAAGTACAAAATAATGCAAACACCTAACTGAGTTTTTCACTCAGTGGCAAACCGTCATAATCGTAAACTTCATACGCTCGCATTAACACACAGACTCCAACATCATATTTCATGATCAGCAGTTTTGAAGGAGAGCTATATAACATTGTATTCGATAAACCAACTCAAATTAAGTTTCCAGGTTCTGGACTTTCCCTGCAGGTTAGAGTCACAGAGTTTGTTCCAATGGCCTGTCCTTGACGAATGACTGTGTAATGAGTGGGACCTTGTTTACTCAATAAGTAATGATTAGTTTGGAGGATGCTGCTCCCCAAAGGACTCAGTAATTTGCAAGTGACCACTGCTGAATCTGATATAAGGAGTGTTCTGGCTGTGTCTCATCTGATAACTGAGAACGGTAAGTTTTTTTTTGTTACTCACGGCACTGAACATCATGTGCAGGAATGTATGTGTAATTGTTTTACTCATGTTTCTGAACATCTTGTGCACGACCTGGAAATGATTTGTGATGTTTCGCAGTGGTGAAATACTTCAGTGGGATATTTAAGTCTTCTCCGATGTCCCTTCCTCCTCATCTTTAACTCTCTGTGTCCTCTCCTTCTAGCAATGAAGTCCTGGTGTCTTGCTTTCCTTTGCTTGGCATGTTTCTGCCATGGCGCTCTGTCCTGCCCGGCACTTTGCAAATGCTACCACAGAAGAGCTGAGGTGGTCTGCAACGAGGTTCCCCTGATGGAGTACCCCTCCGAGGGTCTCCCGAAGAACACCACCCTGCTGACCATCCAGTTCACGAATATCACCTCCATCTCCGAGCAGCACCTGAACGCCACGCCCCTGCTGCAAGGGCTCCACCTGTACAGCAACCATCTGCAGAACCTTCCCTCGCATCTCCTAAGAGGTGTTCCTCATGTTGACACTTTGGACCTCACAGACAACAAGCTGTCTGACCTGCCTGCAGACGTCTTCAGCCACGCTTCGCTCCGCAACCTGGTGCTGAAGAATAATCTGATTGAAAAAGCTGATGCCAACTGGCTCTCTGATAACAGCAGCGTCACCTGGTTGGATTTATCTGGGAACAGTTTAAAAAAGATCCCGGCTGCTCTGCTGCAGAAGCTGCCCCACCTGGACAATCTGGACCTCGCCAACAACCACCTGGAGTCCATCTCTGCTGATTCTCTGCACCGTTTGACCAAACTTGAGAGGCTTAACTTGAGAAACAACAAGCTAAACACCCTGGATGCATCTACATTTCAGAGCACCCATAACCTCACCTCTCTGTTCCTCTCTCGGAATAAGCTCAACAAACTTCCCCAAGACCTTTTCCAGGGGCTCGCTCAGCTCAAATACCTGAGTATGGATGACAACCAGCTGAGCCACATCCCCACAGGTCTGTTTGACCCTCTGAGCTCCCTAGACGAGGACGGGCTGGACCTGACCGACAACCCCTGGCTGTGTGACGGGAAGGTGGAGTACCTCTGGAGGTGGCTTCAGAAGAACAAGAAGATGGTGTTCCTGCCAGAGACCGTCACATGTGCCAAACCGCCGTCTCTAGTGGGGCGCTCAGTGATGTCACTGACAGAAAGTGAACTAAACCTGCAGTCTTAATATCCTCTGTCCTCATACTGGTTGTTATCTGACATGGTGATGTACCCTGTCTTAGCTTTCTTACTTTTCAATCACAAAAACATTCTCTTTTATGGAATGTACAATTAAATATGATACAAGTAAAGAGAGCTTTCAAGACTTTCTGTCTTTCTGTCTTTACTTTACTGCAGATAAAATGTGTTGTCAGCGGACATTTTGGGCCTTGTCGCTTTCATGTTAAGATTCAAATACAAAGATCTCATGTCTGTACACCAAATATGAAGCTACAGCCAAGCAATGGTTAGCTTAGCTTAGCATAAAGACTGGAAACAGGGGGGAAACATCTCGCAAGGCTCTGCAGAACCAAAACTTGTCCTCTTGTATGAATTAAACCAGTGGTTTTCAACCTTTTTGAGCCCAAGGCACACCAAAGGGCAAGCCGAAATCTCAACACTTGTATTTATACCTGTGCACAACAGCTTCTATAATGTGTGTTAGCACTCTTATCATAGGACAATAGAAATAAGAAAAAATAAGACAGGTAGCTTTTGTGATACTGTTTACTTTTTTTTCTTTCTCTGTTTTCTATTGGTGGTAGGTCGTCTTCACTGGTGCTTTGTTGTAATTTGCTCCGTACAATAAGCTAAGCTAATCAGCTGCTACCTACAGCTTCATATTGAATGGACTGATTTGAGAGTGGTGTCAATCTTCTCATGTAACTCTCGTAAATAAGCATGTGTCAAACTATTCCTTCAACTGACTGTATGCTCTTTAAACGGGAAATCCAAACACAAAGAATAAAATGAAAATGGATCAAATGATGAGATTAAATTGAAAACCTCAGTCATCATAGATTTACAAGTCACAGTTAAAATAACATACTGCATAAAAAGTGTTTTTGCAGGAATGAAAAAAGACTATTGATTTGTGTGTGGTAAGATCTTTACTTTTGGACCGAACAGTAAAAAGTAACCACTCGCCAGCTGATGATCTGGTTTGTTTGCTTGGTTTTATTTGCCTCTTGCAACATCTTGTCCTGACTCATTGCTGGGAACAGATACACTCAACATTGTATAAAACCAAGTTCGTAATGACAAACAGGAGGAATTCTGCCGTGCCTTTCAGGTAAGATCATACATTTATGATCATGTTTTCACAATGCAGTGAGATCACTTAAACAGCTGATGATTTGTACTTTGATTATTACATTGATATCTGTTTCTGATACAGTTTGTTTCCTTTGTGCAGTGCTTTAAAGATGAACTTGTGGACGCTCCTGACTGTGACTGCGCTGGCTAAATGGGCCCACTCCTGCCCAGATCTGTGCTCCTGTTCCTTCACACCTTCAGGTGCAGAGGTGACGTGCAGCGAAAGCTCCCTGACACATTTCCCTGTAGACGGTTTACCCTCCAACACCACTCAACTGTACATCCGGTCCACCAAACTCAGCAGTGTCGCAGCCAGCCATTTGAGTGCCGTGCCCCTTTTAAAGTACCTCCAGCTGTATAACAACAACCTGACGAGCCTTCCTTCAGATCTACTGACGGACGTCCCTCACTTGGAGACGTTGGATCTGACAAGAAATCGTCTGGTTCATCTTGCTCCGAACATCTTCAGCCATGCCTCACTGCGTGGTCTTGTGCTGAAAGATAATCTGTTTGAAAAAGCCGATGCAGAGTGGTTTCCTGGCAACAGTGGCCTCACCTGGCTGGACTTGTCTGGAAACCGTTTGTCGGGTGTACCCACTGCTCTGCTTCAGAAGCTGCCCAATCTGGATAATCTAGATTTGAGTGACAACAGTCTACAAGACTTGCAACCTGATGCCCTGGAGAGCCTGCACCGCCTGCAGACACTGAATCTCGCTGGTAACAACTTAACCTCCCTGAGTTCTACAATCTTCACCAACAACCTTAATCTATCTCAGTTGTTTCTGCAAGAGAATAAGCTCCAAGACCTGCCAGCGACCCTCCTCCAGGGTCTCCAACACCTTGAATATCTGCTGCTCAACCATAATCAGCTGCAGCGTTTCCCCTCAGGGCTGCTGGGTGACAGAAAATCTTCCTTCCGTATGATCTTAATAGGAAACCCCTGGGTGTGCGATGAGAAGATGGAGTATCTGTGGAAGTGGCTCACTGCCTATCGTCAAAATGTCATCTTTTTGGAGGAGGTGACATGTGCAGAGCCTGAAGCTCTTAAAAGCCGACCAGTGATCTCTTTGACAGAGAGTGAGCTTGGACTTCACAAGATGGAAAATCAATGATGAAGACAAGGCAAAAAGAAAATCTCAAGTCTCTATATTCTACTAAAATCATAAGTGGTATGATAAATTATTCATTGTATCGAAGGCTGAAATAAAACTTTACGAGCCATTCTTTGCCCAACACTGCTTTTTATGATCTCTCCTTGGTCTCTCTATTTTTTGGATTTTGTCCAGCCCACTGGGTGGCGTAAGATCCTCAATACATTTTCAAAGCAATGAGCTGAACAGACAGTGCAGGTTGGTTGAGAATCAATTTACTTAGTAGATCCCAGCCCAATAAATGTCACCAAATCATGATGCTGTTTTCATGTGTGGGGCACGTTATCTCAAGTTAATTCAAGGTATGGACAGACTAGATTTTTAATCATCATGTAGTTGAAAGAGCTGTGATCAAGACAAGAAAATGAACATCAGTGGTGTCGCAGAATCGCCAGCAATCAAAGCGCTCCTCCCTCCCTCCTCTGTGTTTTTTTGGAGATTCTTACGGTGAATTCTTACTCCAGCAAATCTGTCTCACTTGGTGTTGGTTGCATCACAGATTGCGGCATTGTTTCAGTCATGCCCTTTTGTTTTTAATGATGTTGAGCATGTGGGAGTGTGTGGGCAGTGCAATGGCTGAGTCTTCCAGCTGACCTCTTCTGGGTGTGTTTAAATATCTCTCTCACACACACACATACACACACACACACACACACACACACACACTTCCTTTAGGTCTCTGTCTTTCTCTCATTGTGTATATGTGTGTTTATATCCTCCATACGCCCACACACCCATGTCTTGGAGCCTTGATCACAGTGAGTGCACCCCACAAATGTAATTTATTACTCATATAAAATATAAAACATTGCCTCCTCTACAGGCTGTTACTTATGAAAATTAAACCTTGTTTGTAAAAGCTCCCCAAAGAGTGGAGGGATAACTTCCGAGCTTTGATGTATGCCTTTCATTCTGCCTCTCTGAATTGTGTCCTGCAGGTTAAAGGTGGAGGAAATGCTGGTACGATTACTCCCTCCAGATGGAAACATCTGTTTTAGGGAATGTGAACAAAAGCACTCTGCTGTACCTTAATAACTTCTGCTGCTCTTTGGGGCAAGACATTTAATCTCCATCTGCTCCTGCAGAATCCCCCAGGCTCTGATTTTTGTAAGTGTGTAATGGTGGGCAGGTTGTTCCTGGGATAAATGAGGCTTCCCTCGCCTGATCAGTATGGAGGAATGGCGCCTGCTCTCTGGCTTGCTGCCGTGCTGCCGGCTAATGATGACTGACTGACACTGAAATCTGAAAGGTCACAGGCACACACTTGATATTGACTGTGGCCTTTCTGACTTGGTGTTGTGTTAATGGAGACATGATTGTCTCTGAGTGCTGCTCATTAGCACATAATGGTGCTCTAATTACTTGACATTTTTGCAACAACTAGACGATTTTTCTGAATATGTATTTTCAGGTGAAAACTTTGGTTCCCTTTCTGTCTTACTTCAGCTCTGCACCAATATGAAATTTAAAAATATGTTCTTATACACTCATTAATGACTGTAAAACAACTTATTCATAACTCACATTGCTGTGATGAAAGTTCAGGAAGTACATCTACTCAATTTATTGTACTGTCCTTTTTAGGTCCTTATCAGATATAGTTATTGCACACTAATATTTTACACATTAAAATCCCCTGAGAAGGTCATAAAACACAAAAATGCTACAGAATAAACTAATACACAGTATATGAAAGAGTTACCGCTACCTCACCCAGCTATTATTAAAACTCTGAATGGGCTCATGATAAAAATCCTGAAGTGTAACACTCACAAAAGGGCCACTGTGCACTATAATTAAGGCCATTTTGCTGATTGATATCAATCTCATAACTGTCTATTGAATTAAAGGCTATAGAGAATGTGAAGTTGACGTCACGCTGTGGTACTTTTTTTAGGATGGGGGTGCCATCTTGTCTGTGCCTGCTACAATGGTCCAGCATGTGTGATTTAACAAACTCAAGATAAACAACATACATCCATATGACTTGGAGATACTTGAAGGTATGTCACACTGTGTGGGATGTGGGCGCCATCATCACTCATTCCAAAAAGACGATAATTTAGAGCGGGTGGGTCAAACTCATTTTAGTTCAGGGGCCACATACAGCCAAGAGACTTTTTATGCACTCAGTAGATACATTTCTCTCAAAATTTGTACTGCAGTGCACTTCTCTTTTTCCAAGTTAATCAACCCACCCTACAGGTGAAGCATATTAACATAATAATTTACCTATGGCTAAGCCACGCCCCCCTCCACTCACTTGGACAAAATATCAACATTAAGTGACCGGCGCTATGGCAGGTGTCACAGTACACTACATTTTGCAGGAGGCAGTTGATGATTTTTGGAGACATAACAATAAGATGTCATGAAGAAGTAACCAAAAGGGCCTTAACTACGCATTGGAGGGATGTATTCATCATTTTATTGTTGAGAAGGTCGATGAAAAGCTTAAATTACAAGCCAAAATTTACAGGTCGCAGTGTAAGCGTGATAAACCGCATCTTGTTGCCGTCACCATTAAAGACAACAAGATAGAGGATCAGCATTGTTCATGCACTGCAGGGTAAGAAATTTAACAAGAAAAGGTTAACGGCCTTTTTACCATCTTTACCGAGTGTCTCTCCGTTAGTTTGGTGCTACAGTATTTACACTGAATCATTCAGCATAATGTTTGCCAACCTTTGTTATCTCTGCGATTACAGACAAGTTAATGAAGCTAAGCTCCAGAAGTTAACGTTAGCTTCACTAGAGCCCTATGGACAATCAACAACAATGATGCACAATCACCAAAGTACAAAACTAGAACAAAACAGACTAATGAACTCCCAGCAAACAAGGTGACATGATGAACAACGCAGCTAGGAGCTAACGTTAGGCTAACTTTAGCTAACGTTAGCTAGAGATGTTAAAGATAACTTTATATTTCTTTCCAGCAAAGTGACAATATGTTGCCTCAAACACAATGTTGACTTACCTTTAAACAGATGTAGACATCATTGTTAATCTTATTCACGCTGAGTTGATGTTGTGGTCTAACGCTACCACACAACTTTATCCAAAGGAGACACTTTTCTTGGACGAGATGTGCTTTAGGAAAGAGTAAAAAATACACCTCGTTGCCCAGCCTCTCAGGGTACCTTGTGTCGGAGTTTCATGTACCTCATGCACACTGACCATTTTTAAACTTCAAATCTCAGAAAAAGCTCATAAAACCGAACAAAACTGACTTTCTGTAATGCATTTCAATGGACGTCCAGGCAGAGAATGTCCGAGTGTATGGGAATGGCTATATGCACTGTGATTGGCTCATTGTGTTTGAGGGCAGGGCTTAGCCATAGGTCAGTTACCACACAGGTGTTCTTGAGGTGGTCACAAGGAAATGCCACTCTGAATTAAAGTTTGATGACACAACACAATGCCACAGATGTCCCAAGTTTTGAGGGAACATGCTGTTGATGCTGACTGTAGGAATATCCACCTGAGCTGTTGCGCATGAACTGTGTTAGAGTAATTTACGGTAAGCTCTAGTTTCCTATTATTTTTTGAGTCACATAAATGCACCACCTCACCTGGCAATTGAGGAACCTTTAATTAAAGGCAGGTGTGCTGAAGTGAGTGTAGAATGTGGGAACACCACAGGGTTACAGTGTGTAACCTCTGCCTGTTTGGTTTATCTTGTTTATCTGGTTTTATTGTTTGATGAAGTCATTTAATACCCCATTGGTAGACAGAGCTACTCCCCACAAGATGGCAACACCTTTCAAAAAAAATGGACATGGTGCTACATCAACTTTACATTCCTTATAGGCTATTCAACGGACACATATGAAAGTGGTGACATCTTCTCAACTCTTTGTCATGATGCATATTTTCCCAAACTGTGAAACCACTCCTTTTAAATGTAAGACTTATAATAGTGGTTTTATATTATAGTATTCCTACCTGGCTCAAAAATCTGAGTATTTTGTCTACTGCTGAAATTATTCAGCCATCCCACATCCCTCAGTTTTTGATTAAGAGTCACTACAGGACGGTCGAAACAAAGATTAAAGTACGATTAATCACAAAGAAAGGAAATCCCAAGACAAAGATTCCCCTCTAACAAGACACGCCTTTGTTAATGGACACATCTGTTCACTGCAGCGGTGCACCTTTTGTTCAACCTTCATATTTCACAGGTCACCTTCTTACGTTACATGTGTCTGAGCTCTGGCTGAAATAAGAAAAGAGGTTGTTAGACTCATTAAAAGCTTACCTGAAGGTGAGTGAGAGGAGTCACACTGTGGCTGCCTTCACAAGCTTGAGGCCATTACCATGCAAGCACTCAACAACAGTAAAACACTCCCACTGAGCCTTTTATCCACCTCCCCATGCTTTTTACTCAAGAGTGATAGTATTTGGTTTATGCCTCAAACCTGTGCATGTACAGGACCAGCATGCATTGCAGCTTTCAGCCCTTATCTAGCACGTTTAATCAATTTCAACCATGAGCATCTGGAGATGTCAGTGCTGGAAAACGGCACCATCTCATGCATTAACCTGCGTCTTCATTTATCATAATCCTACGCGCATTTTATCCATCCCGTTCTGCTCATAAATCACTGCTCCACCTGACAACATCAACACGCAGAAACAAATGTGCTGTTGCTTTTGTGCATTATCTCATTATTGGTGAAAAGAGAACTGAGGCCACTTCCCCGACTGTATGATTGGTTGTTGTAAATGGCCTCCCATGCTCTCCTGGGAAATGGGCTATTAGGAGGCTCTTTCTAGATGGACGCTGTGTTTAACACCCTGCCACAAATCGAGCCTACTTTATAGCGGGGATAAAGGATTTGATGGAGGCTCCTTTAATATCCCTATACACGTACAGACAGCGACCACATGGAAAACGCATTAACCTTTGAAGAAATGTAACAGCTGTTTATTCATCAGAATCAGATGAATATGCAGGCAGATGTGGGAGAAAGTGTAAAGCGGCGACCAAAAATATCAAGATGACAACAACGCAGCAGCATTAATGAGGATATAACAGTAGTGATGACGCATGTTAAGAGAGATGAAGCATCCGTTTATGGACGGTGCTATATTTTCTCAGACAGATGCAGCTTGTTGTTGTTGTTGTTTTTTTGCTTAAGGCTGAAATAAAAACCTGATAGGACTAATGATGAGAGGCACGAGTAACCAAGAGGAAAGGCAAGTCTCAAGTTTCTGTCAAAAGGGTTTGTTCACCCAAATTCCAGTTAATATTTTCTCGCTCACTGTATCTCCAGCAGTATTCAGCTATACCGATCACCTACCTACAACCAAATAAAAACTGAAGCACAAGCCCTGTATTTTTACTGTATATACGTTTTTAAAAATCTCATTTATTGCACTATTCCCTCACCCCCAGAGTGCATTAACCAGAGCACAAGCCCAGCACTTTTACTTACTATACACTTTTTATGTTTCTTATTGCATTATACAACAAACAGAAGGACTGATCATGTTGCTCTGTTTATAAATGTTTTTAATTTTTGTTTAAATAGCTAATCAGCCAATCAGTTCGATGCATTTAGGCATGTAGACATGGTCAAGACGACCTGCTGAAGTTCAAACCGAGGAAGAAAGGTAATTTAAGCGACTTTGAACGTGGCATGGTTGTTGGTGCCAGACAGGCTGGTCTGAGTATTTCAGAAACTGCTGAGCTACTGGGATTTTCACACACAACCATCTCTAGGGTTTACAGAGGCTGGTCCGATGAAGAGAAAATATCCAGTGAGCAGCAGTTCTCTGGATGAAAATGCCTTGTTGAGAATGGTCAGACTGGTTCAAGATGATAGAAGGGCAACAGTGACTCAAATAACCACCCGTTACAACCAAGGTCTGCAGAAGACCATCTCTGAACCAACAACACGTCCAACCTTGAAGCAGATGGGCTACAGCAGCAGAAGACCACACCAGGTGCCACTCCTGTCAGCTAACAACAGGAAACTGAGGCTACAGTTCACACAGGCTCACCAAAACTGGACAATAGAAGATTGGAAAAACGTTGCCTGGTCTGATGAGTCTCAATTTCTGCTGCGACATTCAGATTTTAGGGTCAGAATTTGGTGTAAACAGCATGAAAGCATGGATCCATCCTGCCTTGTATCAAATGTTCAGGCTGGTGGTGGTGGTGTAATGGTGTGGGGGGATATTTTCTTGGCACACGTTGGGCCCCTTAGTACCAACTGAGCATGGTTTAAACACCACAGCCTACCTGAGTATTGTTGCTGACCGTGTCCATCCCTTTATGACCACAGTGCACCCATCTTCTGATGGCTACTTCCAGCAGGATAACACACCATGTCACAAAGCTCAAATCATCTCAAACTGGTTTCTTGAACATGACAATGAGTTCACTGTACTCCAATGACCTCCACAGTCACCAGATCTCAGTCCAATAGAGCACCTTAGGGATGTGGTGCAATGGGAGATTCACATCATGGATGTGCAGCCGACAAATCTGCAGCAGCTGTGTGATGCTATTGTGTCAGTGTGGACGAAAATCTCTGAGGAATGTTTCCAGCACCTTGTGGTCCACACAACAACCAGTGGCATATACACACGCTTCATTCAGTAACTGTGTTTCCTATACATCGATTTATTCAGTCTTATTTCATTGTACAGTTGTGCACAGCTCACTCCCTCAGCCCCTTTCTCGCCCAGAGCTCTCTCTTTACCACAAATGAGACAAGAATTAGCTAGTTAGCCACTCCATAGTCCCTTCACCTCGCTCCCCACTGCTGTGGACTGCCTCCCTCGGAGGAGAGCAGTCAGCAGCTCTGGAGACAGACCGTTGAACAGCAGCTATAGTGGCTTGAATTATGCCAACACAAACCCCCAGCAGCTGGTGTCACAGCGGGCTGGCAGCCAGCAGCAGCGCTGGGTCTAACCTGTGTCTTGGCAGCCACAATAAGTCTGCCGATATAAGGTGAGTTGGGGTTGTCTGGTCCCCTGGAGCTGGGGGTAGCTCTGTCTGGATTGAGTTTGCTGCAGCTGCTGACGGGGGATTCATATCCAGGGCTTCTGCTTGCTCTCCACCCAGATTTTATTTAGGCTTAAAGTGTCCGCCTTGAGTGACAGGCTGTTTGCCGATAGTGTCCTCAGCTTCTCAATCAGATCCACCCCTCGCTCCTCCCCAGTGCCAGCCTCTCTCCCAAATAGGGTCACTTCTGGCACCAAGAAAGCAAGTTGGCGACAGCTGAAGTGTCGAACTCGAGACATAATGGTCTATAGTATATTAGACTTTACTGATCCCCAGGGGGAAATTCACAAGCTATCCAGCAGTATATGAAGTTATTAAAATTAAAATTAGCTCCTCCTTTACCAACTGTGACTGTCTGAGAGACATATTTTACTGAAACTGAATTGAAATGCTTTTCATATTTTGTTATAATTTCACTACATTTAATTTCATTCAAATGTAAGAAATAGGTAGTTAAAAAGATATACTACCTTTTAAAACTATTGTTCAGGCAGAGAAAAATGAATTGTTCTTGATGCAAGTTTATTTTGATCTAGAGTAATAGGTCACATGACGAGTGAGTAATGAGTTTGGGGGATGCACCTGTTGAATTATGGGCTGAGGCAGCATGGTGGCAGAGAGAGCCAACAAAGAAAGTACATACGGTCCCAAAACAATAATATTCTGCATGGTCCAAGAGGCGCAGACGGTAATTGCCATTTTGCGCCTTCTATTTGGTTTTGTATCTGATTTATTATATCTGTTGAGGTGACCTATATGGACAATTCAATATGTTTTCTGGTACTGTGCTAACTTTTGGGACCTGTCTATTATCAGAAAATTCACATGAGAGACTATTGTTGGGCACGTCTAAATGCTGGACATTTGTAGTTCTCATGGTGTCTGTGGAGGCCTTGAAGGATGGAAATAAAACTTTTAAAGACATCTGTATGATGTGTGGCCATTATTTCCTTGGAGCAGTGCAGTTACACCAACTGAAACATAAAAGTGATGAACTCGATAACACATCAATAATCATCAATAATCCAGTGATATAATATGATTCTGAAATGAGCAACTCTGCTTAATGAGCACTTTTACTTTTGGTATTTTGATGCAAATACTTTTGTACTTCTCTTTTGAAAAATTTTAAATGCAGGAATTTTACTTGTAACAATATCTACTGGCGATACCAGACTGAATTAGGCTGTAAAAGCAAAACCTCTAAGTGTGTTGAGTTGAACAGACCGTACTTTTTTGTTTGTAAGAGGAAGCCTGTGTTCCTTCTTGATGATCCACACACAGAGAGACAAAGGACCCCCATCTGTGTTTTTTCATTAGCCAACCACCAGGACACAAAACAGTATGATCTTCAACTGACATGCTCATGGCCGTTTTAAAAAATATCACTGACAGATCTTTTACTCCTCCCCCAGCCCAGTCATTCTGGTTACCATACATATGCATACCACACGTTAACCACAGCATTGTTGAAATGTAAAGTTTCAGCACATCCACTACATAATAACATCCAAATGTTACACATCTGTGGCTGATAAGAACATTTATTCAGACAACTGGGTTGCAGCCTCCCCCAGCTTCCACCACTCTTATCCGACTGTACACATCCACTCTCTTTAATTACTATGTAAATATTCCACTGCAGCGATGCACTGTGTACGAGCCCCGCAGCTTTGATCTGACGCTGCTGTGAGAGGGAAAATCTTTCTAGTGTACTCTGGTAACCATTATTCCTTTTGTGTCTTACTCTGTAATTTTTCTTTCCAGTGCTGGCAGATTGATCCTCACACTGCCATCCATCATCCATCTGTAATCACCCACAGTGACCCACGCAGGGGACAAACGGGGCTGAGGGAGTTTAATTACCTCCGAGCACAAAGACAAGGACAAGACATTTCATCACTGTTTGACGTCTAAATCTCCTCGATGACTCCTCATTTCCTTTGCAATAAGTTTTTATGTCATCTCACCGACATCGTTCCACTCTGCGCTCATGTGGATTATCATCTGGCTCCATGTGTACTCAGAGGCTTTATGCTGTGCCTATAACAGACCTTTCACCTGTTGTTGGGGCGGTCGGCGCAGAGCCACGCAGAGGTGCTTGTGGTGGTTAAAACTTGTTCACAGCATGTAAAAACAAGGTCACGGCTACTGAGTGAGATCATGTGTCACTGATGAGGACAAAGAGCGAGTCAGGCCAACTGTTTGTGAGGGCGGACTGAGATGAAGGCACTCATTTAACAACTTATTGATTCATGCATTTGACGAGCTTCTGCAAAGGTCTCTGTTTTAGTTATCAATTATTCAGAAATGTCTATGTGTTAATTACAGAGCCAGAGCTGGGAGCCTACCAGCCGCTCTAGGTCTTAGTAACATATTGTATCCAGGCAGCAACCTCCAGTAGACATGTATAGCTGCAGAGAAACTGCGCCCACCACTAGCACAAGACAAACCCACCAACGTGATGGTTATCTGAACCCTGCTGCTACAATGCTACACCGTAGTGAATATGTGACACAAAATGTCGCAATAATCCACTTTATAATTCATAATTCATTAAGACATGATACACTTTATAAGTAATGAGATGTGACCCTTCCCATTACCCTTTCTTTTAACGTGATACTTTAATAACTAACGTTAGCTAATTGCTAGCTTAGTGGCGTAAGTAATGAGATGTTGCCTACACTTATCCTAACCTTAACTGCCTCTCTTTTAATGTAATAGGCTACTTAATAACTAGCTAATTTGTAGCTTAGCATTAGAATAAGTAACAAGATGTACTGTAGCCTTTCCATTACCCTTACCATAACCTTCACCGGCTCTCTTTTTATGTAATACTTCATCACTAGCTATTTTCTAGCTTAGCATTAGCATAAGTAATGCGAAGTAGCCTTCCCATTACACTTGTCCTAACCTTAACCACCGCTCTTTTAATGTAATCACTAACCTAGCATTAGCACATTCGAGATGTGGCCCTCCCATTACTCTTACCCTAACCTTAACTGCCTCTCTTTTAATGCAATGTGTCCTAAAATGTGGACATTAGTTAGCATTTTGGCATGTCCGGATCCCTCGTCTTGAAGTCAATGGGTTTTTTTGTCAGATGCCCGAAACAATGTGTCTGTGGCTCAGAAGTAGAATGGGTTGTCCACTAATTGGAAGATTGGCGTTTCGATTCCTGGCTCCTCCATACTACATGTCAGTGTATCCTTGGGCAAGATACTAAACCACAAATTGCTACCAATTGCTGTTCGATTGGTGTGTGAGGGCCTGTGAATAGTTGCTGAGTAGCAGGTGCACGTACGGTATGGGGTGTGTGTGAATGGGTGATCGTGACAGGTAATACAAAAGCACTTTAAGTGGTTGGAAGACTAGAAAGGTGCCATACAAGTCCAGTCCATTTACCATTTACACAGCTTTAGAGCTTTTCACATTTGGTTCTGCAGCATAAAATACATCAGTAAATGCCCCACTCATGAATTCTGAAGCTTTAAAGTGTCTTAAAAAAGGCATTTGCTAACAAGTGGTTAAATTAGATTACAGAACTTTATCATGCTGAACACGGCTTTACAACCTTGTTGTGGGGGTGACTGTAGTGTATTTGTTAATAGTTAAACATTAGCTTTTTATTTATGCTGATTGCATTTATGCTTTAAAAATCATATGTTGTGTATTTGTGAAGATTATCTTGCTGAGCTCAGCTTGCCCTCTGAGGCAAATTGTGATTTCTGGTATTGGGCTTTATAAATAAAATTGAATTGAATTGTTAATTTCTGTCGGACTCCAAAAAAAAAAAAAAAAAAAAAGTCATTTCTGTAGCACTCTATTTTACTGCCATTACCTACCTAGTGTGCCACATTTCTTACATGCTGCTGTTTTCAAAGCAAAAGCCTTGATTTAGAGCTCATGACTCAAAAGTGAGTTTTATTTTCATGGTAGCAATCGATCTTTTTAATGGATGGATGACGTATTTTTGAATAAAACTTCAAGTGTCACATCAGCCACAGGCAGAGCCCTAAGGCTGCAAATTACAATAATGCAATGCTGTCACAATTTGACATATGGAAAATGCATGTTTGAGTCATTCTTTGACAGAGACATATCTTCTGTCCCAGAGAAGCTATAAATCTGATGGCACCCTCACTAAATATTGTTTTTATGACCTGCAGCCCTAATCGTAATCATTAGAGTAAGCCACTGCAGGACAAGGATGTTCCACTTCATAAAACATTATTGTCTCAGGATGAGATAATCAGCAGTGGCAAGTGTATCGGTGAGCAGGTCAGATCAATCACTAAGGCTTTGGTCTCCCAAGGCCAATTTCCTTAATTAGATGTCCATACATTTATCAGCAGAAGTGACACAGGGACACTACAACATGGCTGATGCAGTGAAATTTGCCCTTTGTAAGCCTTTTTTTTTTTGAAGCGTTGACCATCAGTGAAAGGAAGGACATGAACTAAGTGACTGAGAAGGAAGAAATACGAACTTGTACCAGACCTTAAGCAGACCCAGTTGTATCTCTTTATTATGCAGGCAGTGGTCCACAGGAGAGCCGTTTATTTCTTTTATGTGTAGTTGTTTATAACCTTCTAATTAAATTCATTTTCTAAAAAAGCCATGCAACCGATGGATTGATTTTTAAATAAACCGAGGCAACTTTAACAAGCTTTGGCTTTGAACAAGTTATTTGAAGCCGTCCGTGGACACGCAGCCTTTAAAGCCCAAGTTCATCTGGAGACTGGGCTCGGCAGAAATGCGAGGGGTGTTATTTCAGACTGCTGGGGCTTGATCAAAGCAGTCAGCACAACATTAGAGTGTGAAGCGGTGCAACACAAAACACACCACCGTTAAATGAAGATTCAAACGAGGCAACAACATAGGAAATCACAGGGTAATAACATAAATAGCTACATCAGGATTCTGACTTTTAATTTCCATATTTATGTTTGCCAAATGAGCGTTCGCTGTACACTGGGGGGACTCAGCCTAAAAAAATAATAGGGGGATGTAAAGAAGGGATTTCACATTATTTTCTAGCCTTCAGCAAACTTGAATCAAACAAAGCCTGAAGGACATAGTGCTACCTCGCACTTGTGACCTTCACAGCCAGCTGAATCTTTTTTTTTTTTTTTTGTCATTGATAGTTTGAATTTAACTTTGACTTTTAAAGGAATATTTTAAAAGCTTGAGTTAAATCAGATGATCCCTAAAACTCTAAGGTCTTTATATCAAGTGCAAAGCTGGAATAAGAATGTGATTAGCCTAGCTTAGTATAAAGGAAGGCAGCAGGGGAAAACAGCTAGCCCTATTGTTAGTTTTACCTTTCTGTGTATGGAAAAAAATAAAAATGTGCTTAAGGCCTTTTGTGTAGGATTTGGTGGCATCTGGCACTGAGGTTGCAGATTGCAACCCACTGAAACTTTTTCCACGTGCCAAGCATGTGAGCATGGTCTCACTCTAAAGTTGTCGAAATCCAGCACTTGGGCAGTGACTTACGGCAGAAACCAATGAAAAAAGGCATCCTTTAACGTTGGCATGATACGCGGCAAGTGGCCATTATAGTGTAACGTCGCCTGGCAGTGTCAGGGGGAAATGCAGCAGGACAAGGACGAAAGTTAAGGCAGTGAAAGTCCGAGTGAGGCCAGTAGGAAGGGTGGTTGATGGGTCCAACAAACACCAACTTTCACCCGAGAGAGTGATGTTCACATCCCGTAAGATTCCCTGTTCTTTTTTCCTAAACCTATCCACGTGCCATTGTTGTCTAAACCTAACCACATGTTTTTGTTGCCTAAACCTAAGCAAGTGTTGTTGCTGGCTAAACCTAACCACGTGCTTTTGTTGCCTAAACCTAACCACATGCTTTTGTTGCCTAAACCTAACCACATGCTTTTGTTGCCTAAACCTAACCACATGCTTTTGTTGCCTAAACCTAACCACGTGTTTTTGGTGCCTAAACCTAACCATGTGTTTTTGGTGCCTAACCCTAAGCAAGTGTTTTTGTTGCCTAAACCTAACCATGTGTTTTTGTTGCCTAAACCTAACCATGTGTTTTTGTTGCCAGTGTTTGACCACCACTGTAAAAGTCCTGTCTATAGAACTGCTGTCAGGACACCTCAAACTACAAACAAGGTCAGTAATGATTCTTTCTATTATACATTTTTGATCCATGGTGGTTTTATATTTGTAAAACTTTATTCAGGCCGAGAAAACAATTTAAAAATTGTAACGTAATTTCAATGTAAAGTCTATGAGCCGAATGAGAACTCACGGGTGGGGCCAGCAGGGGAAACACTGACTGCACATATTCAATTGGCTGCATACCAC
Source organism: Epinephelus fuscoguttatus (assembly GCF_011397635.1). NCBI lineage: Eukaryota > Metazoa > Chordata > Actinopteri > Perciformes > Serranidae > Epinephelus > Epinephelus fuscoguttatus. The sequence goes on from NC_064762.1 coordinate 20,748,060, forward strand.
GTTAGAAAACTCCAGAAGCTACAAACTTTTGTGTATGTGCCAAGCAAGAAGTTCCACAACACTGAGAAGACGACAACTTGGCGTCAAGTAGTTATTAATATAAATCTATGAAGAGTACCTGCTCTGCATGTAGATATAAACGGTTTATTCAGGTAATAAAAACACATTTATTGTTAGATTCAGGGGATTATAAACTGATGAAAACATTGTTATTAATATTATATTTCATCTCTGCCATTAGCCATTTGCCATTCGGCCTTTAATTAATCACCTTTAGATGTGCTAGGGCAAATTTTTAGCTTTGCATGAAGCCAGTCAAATGTTTCCCCGCTGCCGGTATGCTAAGTTAAGCTAATCGCCCAGCAGACTCTAGTTTCATATTTACCATACACACATGAGAGTGATTTGAACTTCAAACTTACATACTGTAAGTGATATCTGTAAAACGCACAGGCCATGCTTACCACCGCCTGGTCTCTGATAAGTTACACAGCTGTATTCTACTGTTAGGTTTTCACTCTCAGCTACTGAGTTAAAGTCACTT